>NW_007245913.1:215393-248839 GCF_000164805.1 Carlito syrichta
GCTCCCGGCCACTGCAGCCTCAACTTGCTGGGCTCCGGCGATCCTTCCGCCTCAACCTTCGAAGTAGCTGGAACTAAAGGCACGCGCTACCACACCCGGCTAATTTTTTAAATTTACTGTAGAGATGAGGTCTCGCCAAGTTGCCCAGGCGGGTCTCAAACCCACAGGATCAGGCAGTCCACTCACCTCAGCCTCCCAAAGCGCTGGGATTACAGGCTGAGCCACCAAACCTGGCTCACTTTTTTTTTTAAGGCAGGGTCTTGCTCTGTCGCTCAGGATGGAGTGCAGTGGTGCAGTCTTGGCTCTTTATAGCCTCTTCCTCCTGGGCTCAAGCAGTCTTCCCACCTCAGACTCCTAAGTAGGACTATAAGTATGCACCACCACACATGGCTAATTTTGATTTTTTGTTTTTGTTTAAGATGTGCCCTTGCTATGTTGCCCAGGCTGATTTCAAACTTTGGGCCTCAACTGATCCTTCCACCTTGGCCTCCCAGATTACTGGGATTACAAGCGTGAATCACTGCATCCAGCCTAGCCTAAAACGTTTTTGAATGAACATAAGAGACTTCGATAACTAACTCTTCATTGTCCTGTATTAATTTTTACCTGATGAATTACTTGTTTTTCTGTAGTTTTATAATATTTATTTTTACTTCTCGGAGATGCTCTTTAAAGCATGTCAAACCAAATCTCAAGTGCAAGGAAGGGTATGCAGGAGGAAATCTGAGCTTGGAATGTGTGGCTGGGAACAGTTGATGAGAAGATGATAGGGAAGCTGAAAGCATGTTGCTGTTACCTCTCATGTCTCTTGGGGCTACTCTTTCATAGAGTTCCAGGTTGCCTTCACCTGCTATTAAACTGTATTTCTAATGTGTGGAGATTATTCACACCTTTGCTCTTCCCAATATTAATTCTCCAGTAATTTTTTGTAAAACTACTACATAATTGTTATTGCAGATAGACCCCATTTTACTTTGAAGTAGACCTGCTATGAAAACTTCAGCATTCACAACTAGAAGAAATTGTAATAATTGTGTAGTTCTACATCCACATCGTAACAAAAGAAAACCTAGGCTAGACATTGTCTTTCTTTCTTTCTTTCTTTCTTTCTTTCTTTCTTTCTTTCTTTCTTTCTTTCTTTCTTTCTTTCTTTCTTTCTTTCTTTCTTTCTTTCTTTCTTTCTTTTCTTTCTTTCTTTGTTGGAGTCTTATCTGTCGCATCGATCTGCTGGGTTCAGGCGATCTTTCTGCCTCAGCCTTCCAAGTAGCTGGAACTACGAGCATGTGCTACCATGACCGGCTAACTTTTTGATCTGTTGTAGAGATAAGGTCTCGCCAAGTTGCCCAGGCTGTTCTCGAACCTGTGGACTCAGTCCCTTCACCTTGGCCTCCCAAAGTGCTGGGATTACAGGCTTGAGCCACCACACCTGGCCTAGAGTTATACGTTTTCTAACAGGTGATGAGTTTCAAAATTAGTATAAAATCCTAGGTCTCTTGATTCTGTCATCATTTTATGGTGTCTAAGAAAGAAAAATTGAGAAGGTTTTTTTGTCCTTTAACAACAAATAATTGAACTCTTCTTTAGCTACTGTGTTGCAGTTTACCAGGACATTTTAGTGTATGGCAAAGATATCTTTGTTGTGTCTTGATGTTCTGTGAGTGTGTGGAAGTCAGGTAGCAGAAAAACATCCTTCCCTACCTCTTGTACCTCTGAGCAAAGTCCCTAGCATGTTTACAAAGGTATCATAGCCTGAAAAAGACTGGGAGACCCATCCTTTTTGCTTGAAAGTTTGATGTAGAACTCAAATGTTCCTTCTGTGGGGTAGAATGAAGGAGTTATAAATACTGAATATTTTTTACTTTTCTTAATAGATTGCTCAGATTCCATTCTGTGGGGAAATTGACTGTGAAGACTGGATCAAAAAGACCACTGCCAGGTAAACGCAATTAACTGATAAAATTTGCAAGGTATTACAGTGGAAAAGAATAGCAATAAATGAATGGAATTTTTATGTTTTTAATTTCAGGGATCAAGATATTGAACCTGGTGCTCCATCCATGGGAGCTAAAAGCCTTTGTATCCCCTTCAAACCACTCTGCGAACTGCAACCTGGAGCCAAATGCATCTGTGGCAAGAACCCTGCCAAGTACTACACCTTGTTTGGTCGTAGTTACTAAGGGATAAAAGAAAACCCTCTCTTCTCACTTTTTAAAAAATTAATACTGGTATCTTCTCAGATACAGACAGTTTTATGATTTTCTAAAAATAAAGATTCTAAAAGAGGATCACATGAGACAATTATTCTTATGCCTATGCTAGCAATGGAAAAAAGACTTTTCTGTAAACCACCCCAGTAATAAATACCATGAACTAATACTGTTTTATGTATTCTTTTGTTTCTAAAATACCTGCATTATTATTATTTAGGGAAATTCCTACAAAGAGATGACGATAATTGAAAGCCAGGTAACTGTTGTTGATCTAAGCACCTCTTGAGACATCTGGGACCTTGAACTACCAGTTATTCCCAGTGTCATATATCTCGAAGCACTTCCTTTCCATAGCTCTTAATACTAAATCTAAAATTGCCCTGATCTTTCTGTTTAAAAAACAAAACAAACCCCAAATGAAATCATAATAAAACTTTCCCTTGAGCTTCTCTTTCCCTTTAGTTATAATCAGGTCTTTGAAATAAAGTTCACTGTTTTGAAAGGAGTGATTAGCCCTCCTTGCTTCTACCTGTTTCTTTGTGCTTTTCTTCACTCTTTTGCCCACATTACAATGCTGTTTTACTGAGATCACTGAGGATGCTCTTGACCAACGCTCATGTCCACTTATTTTGTCTTCCCATATAACCCTGCTGCAATTTGATACTCCCTTTATTAAAATCATCCCTGTGACCTACCCTTCTACCTCTTAATTACATGTCTTTTCTTAGTTACGTGTCTTTCACTGGCTGTTCTTTGGCCTGCTCCTTAGATGCTTGTATACTTAATTTCCATAACTGACTTTCTTCTCATGCTGCCCAATCAACCTTATCTGACCCATGGTTTAAATAGCATTAATAGGCTAATGACTTCAACATTTTTAATCTCTAGGTCTGAGCTCTAGACCTGTTCCAATGGCATACTGAATTCTCCTGAATGTTCCATCAGCAGTTCAGGTCAGTATATCCCCAAAAGCTCACTTCATCCTCTACCCTGAAACCTCCTCCTCCAGTGGTATTTCTTGCCTGGAAGATTAGCACTGCCAAAATATACTTCATAACCCTTGCCAGAAACCTGAGAGTCAACCACAGCAGCCCCTCAAACATCATCACCCATATTGGCCAGCAAAATATGTTGCTGTTACCTCTCATGTCTCGTGAGTCTCTCCTTTCATAAATGTCTACATTGCTTGATCTCTCCTGTGTTGATTACTATAATAGCCTCCAGTTTCATCTTCAGGCAGTCCACATTTCCAGTGTTTTTTGCCCTAGCATGCCATTCATGTATCTATCTATCTGTCTAGTTGGGGGTCTCACTCTGTCACCCAGACTGAGTACAGTGGCGCAATCACACATACTGCACCCTCATCCTCCTATGTTAGGCAATCCTTCTGCCTCAGCCTCCCAAGTAACTCGGTCTACAGGTGTGTGCCACTACACCTGGCTAATGTTTTAAATTTTTTGTAGTGACAAAGTCACTCTATGCCTAAGCTGATCTTGAAGTCCTGGACTGAAGTAATCCTCCTACCTTAGACTCCCAAAGTGCTGGGATTACAGGTCTGAGCCCCCACACCTGACTCTAACATACAATTTATTAAGATTTTTTTCTTTCCTTTGAAATTTTTTTGTGGTTCATCATCACTTACAGGATAAAATTTAAACGCTTTATTCTAGTCTAGCTCACACTACCTGTCCAGTTTCCTCTTCAGTCTAGCAGAATCCTTTGCAACCTAACCATTGGAGGTTTCTTGCAAACAAGGTGCTATTTCCTGTCTCTTGTCCTTTACCTGTTCATTTCTAGTCTACTTGGTAAATCTTATTTCAGGACCTTGTTCCAATACACTTTTCCACTTGGTAGTGATAAATACACCAGTAAAGGGAAAAAGCTTCAAAAAGGAGTTCAATTTTGAGTTGCATTCTAGAGGATGCTAGAATAAATAAGAGGAGGGAGAACATTGCAGGCAGAGGGAATGAGCTGCAAATGGACAGAAGTACACACTGTGAACACAAGTGTTCGTACAGAATTGTCAGTTGAAAGATTAAATAGAGTATGCTTTGAAAACTGATGTTTGAGTATGTATTGATAGCTTAGTTAAATCAACTGAAACAAGCCACGTTTTTGTACTCAGAGTCATAATTTCTTACTGATTTCTTCAGTTGTGAAATGGAGAGTAGTCTTAACACCTATCTCATGGAGTTACTGTTTTTTTTTTTTTTTTTTGGAGTTGGAGTCTTACTTTGTTGCCCAAACTGGAGAGCAGTGGCACACTCCTAGCCACCCCAGCATCTGCTGGACTCCAGTGATCCTTCCGCCTCAGCCTTCCAAGTAGCCAGAACTACAGGCATGCGCTACTACACCCGGCTAATTTTTTTTTTATTATTTATTGTAGGTTCGAGGTCTTGCCAAGTTGCCCAGACTGGTCTCGAACCCATGGGCTCAGGCAGTCCACTTGCCTCAGCCTCCCTAAGTGCTGTGGTAACAGGCGGAGCCACCATGCCCAGCCTCTTTTTTTTTTTTTTTTAAAGATATGGTGTACAATTCAGGATTAGGTATACAAGTAGTCATCATACAGGTAGGTAAAGTTTGGGCTTCCCTTTGGTCCCCACTTTGCCTGGTTTGAGATCAGGTACCCCTATTGATGTTGTGACGCCCCTGCTACCCCCAACCTGATAGTATCCCGTTTTTGCCAATCCCCTTCTTAAAGTATTATGGTAATTGTTCAGGATCCAATTATGAGCGAGAACATGTGGAACTCTGTTCTTTGTTTCTGTGATAGATCACTGAATGTGATAGACTCTAAATCCATCCAAGTTGCTGTGAAGTCCATATGTTTGTCCATTGTGTATATGTACCACATTTTTTATCCAGTCCAGTTTCGAAGGGCAGCACAGTTGGTTCCATGTTTTTGCTATTGTGAACAGTGCTGCAATTAACATGCCTGTGCAGGTATCTTTTTTATAGAATGATTTGAGTCCCAAGGAGTTACTCTTACCTCATAAAGTACGATCATTAGAACATTGCTTAGCACATACTAAATAATAAATAGCTATTGCTTATGACAATTATGCCGCATCAACTGCTTGTTGCTCCTCACATGTAGACTAGTCATAATAGTTACTTATGTTACCAGTTGTTTTTCTGCAAACCAACATAAATGCTTTTCGGGAACAAGACTTTGATTTTTGTCTTTTTTCAGCCAGTCCATGACAAAAGCTCCAAAAGTAGATCAGAGACCAATAACCATACATTTTGCCCTGCAGCCACTCATCATTTTGGAGGCGGTAGCCATCTCTGGTGCAAAGACAAATCCCCAGGCTATGTTTTAGCTTCAAATAAATAGAATTAATCAGAGGAAAGCTTGAAGTTGGCTGCTCCAAAGGAAGTCACTAAAGTAACTCTGCAGTAAGAATTATCCTTCACCCAAAATGTACCTCTGATAAATTGGCTTTTCTCTTAAACTGAATTTCAACTAAAAGATAAAGGCTTCTAAAAAGTCTTGATCTTGAGAGTGGTGGTGCTTTTCAAGAGGATGCGTGAACCTGAATGCAAGCAATATCCTTTATGAAACGAGCACTACTTTACTTGTGAGTGACAGCTATAAACTAGGTGTATGACTGACAGTCATGAAAGTGATTATGTGTCTGGTGTTTATTGCAACAAAAAGAAAGGTCAAGGCATATTTACTACTGGCTCTGCTCACCGAGACCAGTATACTTACATTGCATCTTAGCAATTTGTAGTTTATCCATGAGAATGTGTTCAAAACAGGTTTTCATTATGCCAGTAAATCACATGAATTGGACAATAACGGCAACTCAGTAGACCTGCTAGTGAAAAAGGTTTGAGTCTTGAGATAGCAACAGAAAAACACTTCATAAAGCAAGCAAGGAGGAAGGCATTTTGGCCAGAGGGTAGACAGATCACCCTATTTATATCTGATTCTAGTTATCAGTATTAGTCATTTGCCATATAACAATTAACAAGTTGTCAGTACCATTAGAAAGTATGGGGAGGCAGCTACCACTACCCTGTTATTTTCAAACATCGCTTTGGCCCTTTGCTTGTCTCTTTTACTATGTTTAGAAAATGCTGGTCATTTAACAGATAAATCTGAGTTACTGTGCATGGTGCCAGAGGATACAGTAGTGAGTAAAACTAAGCATGATTTTTCCTTTTCTTGGCACTATCATCTTGAAGTAGTTCTGTCTGAGATACACAATCAAGCAATCAGTAGTACGAAGGGAGATGGGGCACTGAGTTGGGATGAACATTGTTAGTGAGAGATCATAACCTGCGTGACTCTCACTAAGACATCATGAGATTATCCCTGTCACCCCTAGCAGCATGCTGAGAATTTTCCTTCTATAGTTAAGATGATAATACCTCGAAATTCAACCCCACTCTGTCACACCATCAGGCTTAAAAGAACAAGTATAAACACATTTATCTTGCGGCTTGGTAGACAACATTAAAGCAATGACTTTATTCAACTTTACTGGAAG
This sequence comes from Carlito syrichta, assembly GCF_000164805.1. NCBI lineage: Eukaryota > Metazoa > Chordata > Mammalia > Primates > Tarsiidae > Carlito > Carlito syrichta. Next base: position 222,103 of record NW_007245913.1, read on the forward strand.
GCTTAAGAGTTTGGAACATCAATAGTATTGAAATTATATAAAAGATGTTAATAAATGTCATGTAATAGAGATACTTCAAAATATGTTTGAAGTATGCCATCGAAAGCAAATTTTGTGAAGAAATACCTATTGAGGCCAGGTACCTCTAATCCCAGCACTTGGGGAAGCCAAGGCAGGAGGATAACTTGAGGCCATGAGTTTGAGACCAGCCTAAACAACATGGTTAGTAAGATCCTGTCTCTACAAAAAAAAAAAAAAAAAAAAAGCTGGGGCACCTGTAGTTCTATCTACTAGGGAGGCTAAGGTGGGAGGATTGCTTAAGCCCAGGAGATTGAGACTGCAGTGAGCTATGATCATGCCACTGCACTCCAGCCTGGATGCCAGAGCAAAACCTTGTCTCAAAAACAACAAGAAAAAAACCTGTGGAATGAGGAACTTGAGGAATAGAGAAGCTGGTGATGGTAATATCAGTACTGTTTTATATTTAGGTGAATACATAATTGTACTGTATTTCCTTCATTCTCTCAACTCTCTTAAACACTTATTTCATAACTTTCTCTTCTCAAATTTTAAATCTTTGCCTTTCAGTTGGTTATGTTGATTTCTATTTCACTGAGAAGACAGAGGCAACAGGAATAGAACATCTGGGACCTCCCACCACCATGTCTACTCACCTATTTGTGTCCACACACTTTACCTTCTGTACTGTTTCAGGGGAACTATTTGTTCTCAGAGTAAAGGTCAGTCCCTCCACTTGCACACTCAAGCTCATCCCTCCTGCCTTCTTAATGGTGGCTCATCAGCAATTCATCAGACTCTCTCTTTATTGGGTCTTTCCATCAGCTTACAAAAATGCTATTTTTTTCCAACCTAAAAATACTTTTTCTTGACTCCACATCTATTTTGCTATAGAGCAGGGGTGTCCAACCTTTTGACTTCCCCGAGCCCCATCGAGTAAAAAAGGAATTGTCTTCGACTGCACATAAATTATATGATATAGTTAGTGTATATACATAATAAGACTTGTTTTTTAAACATTTTTATTATAAAGTTTAGAAAAATGAGAACAATATAAAACTAGTGGGAAATTTGACCTTGTTTTTGTAAAACATCTATCAATGTCTGGTTCGATGGAAGTGGTCACACTTATCAGTGAGTTCTCCAGGTGCTCATCAGAAATGTTCAAATTTTACTCGCTGTGTGCTTCGTCATTGAAAACAGCTGCTCACAAATGTATGCGCTGCCAAAAAGCGATGTCATGAATAAGTTGATGATTGTGAAGCAAGGAATATTTCTCTCTAGGAAGATAGGTCTTATAAGAGTCCAATAAAGAGACATGGACAACTTTTCCTTTCAGTTGAATGTCTGAACGCAATTCTGTGCATTCCATTTGAAGATTTGCAGGTAAAATATTAATGTCAACTGAAAATGGTGTCGCAAATATAGCAAAATAATTACTATTTTGCCAGAAATCTTGAAAGCGATTTTCAAATTCCTGTGTTAAGACAGAAAGCAAAGCTGCATATTTTTGGCAGTTCACAGTTCACCAATGCAACAAAATGTGCATAATTTGAGCTTGCCATAATTTGAGTTTTATGTCAAGTGTAGTATAGCTTTGGAACTTCAAAAACAGAACTACGCATGGGCTCATGAAGAAAATAAACAAAAACACATGATGCTAAAAGATTCTGTGGGACTGCATTACTAGCTGTCCGGGGCTACATATCGCCTGCAGGCCACAAATTGAACATACCTGAGAGTAAAACTCATTGAAAGAATTGTCTGTACTTGCTGTCTCCAATTTTTCCTTTCTGTTGAGCCCACTCTACATCTATCCTCACCATTCCTCTAAAACCACTCTTGTTAAAACCAACCACAGTCTCCATAATGTGAAATCCTGTTGGCATTTCCAGTCCTCATTTTGCTTACCCTCTCAGCATTTGACTCAGCTAATTCTCCCTCCTCTTTGAAATGCATTCTTTTTTAGCCTTCAGGACACCGTACTCTCCTATTTTCCCATTTGTCTCGCAGGTCCTTCTCTCTCACCTCTTGGTATATGTTCTTGTCTTTTGTATCTCCTTGCATTTCCTTGGTGACCTCTCAATTCTCATGGCATTTATTTATTTATTTGTTTATTGAGTCACAGTCTCACTTTGCTGCCCAGGCTGGAGTGCAGCTACCACAGCCTCGACCTGCTAGGCCCAGGTGATCCTTCCACCTCAGCCTTCCAAGTAGCTGGGACTACAGGTGCACACCACCACGCCAGGCTAATTTTTTTTTTTATTGTAGATACAAGATCTCACCAAGTTGCCCAGGCTAGTCTTGAACCCCTGGGCTCAGGCAATCCTCTTGCCTCAGCCTTCCAAGTAGCTGGGACTACAGGCATATGCCACTACACCTGACTAATCTTTTTTAAATTTATTGGAGAGATGAGATCTTGCTGTGTTGTCTAGACTGGTCTCAAACTCCTGGGCTTAAGCAATCCTCTCACCTCGGCCTCCTAAAACACTGACATTACAGATGTGAACCACCGTGTCTGGCCCTCACGGCTTTTAATATTGTATATTGACAATTTTCAAGTCAACTCTTCCCTGAACTCCAGACTCATTCAACTCTCTACTTAGCATTTTAACTTGGATATTTAATAGATACACCAAACTTAACATCATTTCCACCTCTCAGCCCACGCTGCTCCTACAGCATTTTCGTCTTATCCTCATCTCAGTTGCAACACCACTCTTCCAGGTCAAAACCCAAGTGTCATCTTGACTGTTGTCTTTCTGTCCTCCCTCACATCCAATTACTCAGCACTTGCTATTGACCTTAACTTTAAAATATCTGCTGGGTACAGGCCAACTTCGTGTGTGTGTGAACTGTGCAGTTACACAGGGCCCTATGCTTGATTTAATGCTCTGCTGTTACTCTATTGAAATTCTTAATAATTCAAGCAATGTTTTGATTATAGTCAAATACATTTAACATAATTTACCATCTTTACCATTTTGAAGTATAGTGTTGGGTATATTCACATTGTTGTGTAATCAGTCTCCAGAACATTTTCATCTTGCAAAATTGAAACTGTGTACCCATTAAAAACTGTCCCCCTTGTTCCTCCCCCCTCAAGTCCTAATAATCATTATTTTGCCTTTTGTTTCTACGAATTTGAATTTGTAGATACCTACATACAATATTTGTCTTTTTGTGACTATTTCACTTAGCAATTTATTTCACTTAGCAAATATCCTCAGGGCTCATCTATATTGTAGCATATGTTGAAATGTCCTTCCTTTTTAAAGTGGAATAATATTCCACTGTATGTATAGACCCCATTTGCTTATTCTTATTCTTTCATCTGTCAAGGGACACTTGAGTTTCTGCGACCTCTTGGTTATTGTGAATAATGCTGATAGTAACATGCAGATACAAATACTTCTTCAGGATCCTACTTCAATTATTTTGAGTATCTACCCAGAAGTGGAACTGATGCATCATATGGGAATTCTATTTTAAATTTTTTTGAGAAACTGCCATACTGTTTTCCATAATGGCTGCATCAATTAAAAAGTCTTAATAATTTTGGACAAGAAATCTTGGGTTTTCATTTTGCGGTAGAGCGTGTGAGTTATGTAGCTGGCCCTGCCTGAATGTTCCCATCTTCCACCTCGTCTAAGTCATAATCTTTTGCCAGGATCATTGCAATAGCCTCCTAACTAACCTCTCTGCTTTCATGTACTCACAACACATTCAATGATTCATTTACAACATAAATCGGATCTCCTCATTCTTCTGCTTAATATTCGTTCATCTCAGGGCCCCACGTAATCTGCCACCTCTCTGGCTTCATCTCTTTTTTCTCATCTCCTAATTACTCCTCTCCAGCCCTGCTGGAGTTCACCTCTTTGGTGTCTTTTGAACTTCCCATGCTCATTGTTACCTCTGCCTAGAAAGATCTTCCTACAGGTGTCTGCATGGGTCAGTTTCTTACCTCCTTTGGGACTTTACTCCAAGAACATCTCCGTAAATTCTTTCCAAAATTACAACTTTATTCCAATGCTGACACTCTCTTTCCCCTGCTTTATTTGTCTTCATCATACCTACTACCATTTAACATTCAATACATTTTATGATTTATCTTTATTATTTGTCCCCCAACTAGAATACAAGGGCAGGGATTTTTGTCTGTTTTGTTGTCCGCTGTCTCTCCAGAGCCTAGAACTCTGCGTGACACGCAGGTACTCAGTAAGTATTTGTTGCATTGATACAGAGAACTGATAATATCTGTCCATATTGCCACAACCTCTAGAGAAGGGCATGGCAAGGGGTCGAAGCCCTCCTACACATTCCCAAGCACATTACTGAGAATCCTCTTGTCTTCTATGCACTCCCAGTAAATAGCTTCAGGGGATACTTGACTTCCCTGCAGACTATGCCCAAAGATCCCTATTTATTCCCTTTCCTTACAGTCATAGGATTGAACAATATAGTATCAATGCAATTGTAAGTTTTGTGATTTGTATAACTTTTACATCAATGTAATAGTATGTCTTGTGATTTGTATAACTTTTGTAATGCATGATGTCTTAGGCCTTGTAAATGTCCTTTACTCTAATGTCATCTAAATGTAAAATGCAGCTATAACAAGTTCTATACAATGCTCTGTTGGTCACGTGGCAATTGTATAGGTACCGACAACTCTGGACTATATAAGTAGACTGCAAGGCAGAACCATTTTAGAAAGACCTCGAGTCCGGCTCTGCTGCCTAGATTCAAACTCAGAAATAAACTTCTTTCTTCTAGTTCGCTGCCCCTTGATTTATCAGTATCAAGGGTGAGCAGCCGAGCATTACTCAGACCATAACAGCATGACTGGATGAATGACGCAGTCATCATACCACAGTAATTTTCACAATGTGGTTGCATTAGAAGTCTAACTAACAATATTAACTGAATTGGAGATAATTTGTGCAATACTAAGGAAACTATTAGTGCTACTGTCTATGTAGTCAGGCTTTAGTCGAAGTCAGGGTTCCCCAAAGAAACAGAACCAACAGGAAATCTGTGTATCTATATATGTAAGTAGAGATACTGATATATATGGAAACTTATAATAAGAAATTGGCTCACACCATTAAAAGGCTGAGAAGTCCAAGACTGATGGTGAATCAGTCAGCAAGAGACCCAGGAGACCTGATAGTGTAAGTTTCAGTCCAAAGACCCACAGGCTGGAGACCCAGGAAGAGTCCATGTTTCAGTTTGAGCCCCAGGTTGAAGGCAGTCAGGCAGGAGGAGTTCCTTCTTACTCAACCTTTTGTTCAATTCAGGTCTTTAACTAATTGGAGGAGGCCCACATTAGAGAGGGCAACCTTCTTTATCCAGTCTACTGATTCAAATCGTAATTTGGTCAGAAACACCTTCACAGACACATCTAGATTGTCTTTCAAATCATTGATCAAATGGCCAGTCAAGTTGACATATAAAATTAACCATCACACTCTGACTTTACGTTCAGAAAAATATCAGTCTGTGTTTCTCTAAAAGATCCACAGTTGGCAGATCACTCAAAACAATAGAGGCCGCTGCTGTTTTAGATATTCAGGAACAGATAAGCCTTTAAGAGTTATAACTGTTCAACAGATGATTGGAAAAAAACTTCCTTGCATCAGTTAAATCACTACTTCCTGAAACTAACTGGGATTATGTCTGTAGCTTCTCTAGTTAAAAGGCTTTTTACCTTTCCTGGATGTGAGGAATGTTCTCCTTTTATTTACGGAGACTGTTTGGAAGACGCTTGTTTATTCCAGGTCTGTGGGTAAAGCAATAGAAAAATCACCCTAGCTTCACCTTTGGCTTTTATTTATTGTCTATAGTTCTGATCTCCGGATTAGTGACCCCTAGAGTATACCCAGATTCATGCAGTAAATGACATTCCAACTACACACTGGGTGGACAAGATATAATTGTTTATGTCAAGTGACTTGCTTCATCACAGCTATTACTGCACACACAGAGTGGGAAAGCTGGAGAGGCCACGGCCCCGGATGAGCTTCTCCAGATACAAGGACACAGAAGCTCTTGGCTTCTGTAACTAAACATACACACATACACAAACAAAAATCCCTCAAATCCATAGCCGAAGTCAGTGTATTCCATTTCCATAAATCCCAGCTCACATGACATCTCTTGCTTAATTGCCCTTTAAACTGTTTTATGACTTTATAGCAGCCTATAAAAGGTGATTTCCAAATATGACAAGCGCTGAAAGGCTGAAGGGAAGAGTTACCTAGGAGTTGTAATAGCTCCCCTAACAGCTCAGCCTTCCCAAGGAAGGGAGAGGAACTGCCAGGGCACCGAGCCGCCATGGGGCGATACTCGGGAAGAAGTTTCCGTCTAATCCTCATGTGCGTTGTGAGCCTCCTCCTTTTTGTGATGGAGCTGGCAATCGCCTACATAGGCAACTCCCTCTCCTTGGCCTCCGATGCTTTTGCTGTCCTTTCCCACTTTGTGTCCATGATCATAGGTTTGTTTGGGGTGAGGGCCAGCAATATAAAACAGCACAGGAAGAGCACTTACGGCTTTCTGCGGGCTGATGTTGTGGGAGCATTTGGCAACACCATTTTTGCCGTGGCACTGATGTTCAGTATCCTGGTTGAAGCCATCAAAAGATATATTAATCCCCAGAAGACAGAGGAGCCACTGCTGGTTCTCAGTGCTGGAATTATCGGTTTGTTCTTCAATGTTCTTAACTATGTCATCTTCTTGGACTGCTGTTACTGTGCAGCACCCCGGCCCCAGGCAGACACGGAAACAGGTAAATAGCTCCTCAGAAAGTGGTAGTAAATTTAGTGAGAGTCCTGGCAGGTGCCACCTTAGGGGGCCTCTGATGGCGGGCATTATCTAGAGGGGCCCGATTCACTGGGCCAGCCTCTTGTCCCTGTGACTTTCTTTAGAGTAGATCTTTCCCACAAGAGTCGCTTTCGGTCTGAAGTTCCTTGCAAGCAAAGTGGCAGCGGGTTGCTTTGATGTTGGGAGGTCTTCTTTAGTTTTTACTCACAGAGAATGAAAAAGTGTGTTCAGACAGGTAGAGAGGAAGTAAATGGGCTAACTGTAGTCATAGCAAGAGCAATTTGAAAGAAAGTGGATGTGGCAGGGCCCTTTAAGTGGCCCTTTAAGTGATTTATCCAGATGTGACATGGCTATGCTTGACTTTAAAAATAATATTTTAATGTCTCCATAACACATGTAAAAAAATGCTGGACTATATAACTTGCCGACAGCAAAGTATCAGACAGCTGGCTAGGCTGATTATTCAAGGAATGTTAGATAAAATGGGCAGAAAAAATGAAGATATTCTAGTAAACTTAGCTCTTTTTTGAACGGATATATTTGCACTGATTTATTGTACGCATCTGTTCTATTGAGAAAAAGGAAAGTGACTTACATTTGAATCCTTAGGAGGGACTTAAGAGTGAGTACCAGACTCATTGGATCATCCATCAAAAAATGGAATTAAATCTCAGACAGGAACAATAAACCGATAAGATCCTTCGTTATTAGATTGGATCATGTTTCTTCAATTTAGTGCCCCAAGACGGATTTTTACTATGTATGTATGTATGCATGCATTTATTTTTGAGTCAGGGTCTCACTCTGTCACCCAGGCTGGAATGCAGTGGGACGATCATGGCTCACCACAGCCTCAACCTTCTGGGCTCAGGCAATCCTTCCACCTCAGCCTTGCAAGCAGCTAGGACTACAAGCATGTGCCACAACACTTGGATAATATTTGGGTTTTTTTGTAAAGATGAGGTCTCACTGTGTGCCTGGGCTCAAACAATCCTCCTGCCTTGGTCTCCTGAAGTGCTGAGATTACAGGTATGAGCCATTGAGTCTTACCACAAGAGGGTTTTTAAATACATATATGTTTATCTGTACATATATATCAGTATGTATATGTTTATGTATATATTTATCTAAATATATATCAGGAGGTTCTTACAGAAGAGAAATGTTCAGTGTTTCTTTTAGAAGGAATACTATAGCATGAACAGATTCAAATACACAGGCTTAAATCATGGTTTTAGCACAGGGCAATAGTCAAGTTACTTCACCTATTTTGTTTTCCTACCTGTAATAGGGATATAGTAAGGACTAAATTAAATGCTAAGTAGTTAGCACTTATTAGGCACACAATTACTGTGTTTTTTTTAGAAAGACTACAATGCAAGTTTTGGAATTATGTGATAATCCAGTGTCATTTAATTATAATAACTCATGTGAATTTCAAATGTTCCTTATTTGATACTGATGAGTTTTCTCTACTAGTAGGTCCATTATATTACTGTGTCTGGGGGCCTCAGAGGCTATGTTTACATTCTTTCTTTTATTTTCCATATTTGCTACCATTATAAATCATGTCAGTTGGATCCAGTCCTTTATCCTATCTCTGCCTTAATTTTCCTATTGGCAGAATGCGTGTAAGGAGAGCACCCACACAGTATGTGTTAAATATGAAAACAAACAAGAAACTATAGTTAGAACTTTATTTGGGTTAATTACTCATTTAATTTGAGCCTCACTTTTTGTAAAAGTCAATGTATTGTTAACTTGAAACACTATACCTTGGCTACATCTGTCATCATGTGAAAATTACTACTGAGTTTCCAGATTATAAAGTTCACATATTTGGCAAAAGACAAATATGTGTGTTTTTATTGTTAAGTATAAATTTAAGATAAGGGAGATGATTTTAAATGATTAGTGTTGCCAATGGAAATGTCACCACTACTGAGCTTACCACTATATTTTTGGTTGTCTTATAACAGTTCTAACTTTGCCTTTATTCTTAAAATATGATATTTATCTGTATATAACAAAAGCAATTCATACAAAGGGTCTGACTATGACCCACATGAAAATTGGTACACAATTATTGTTGTATTTTTATAAATTATCATTGGACACATCTTAGTTGGCTCTTGTTTGGAAAGCCGTGCTTTTAAATGTTTATGTCCTGCTAAAATAACAGCAAAAGGCTTAAGACAAATATTTCACCCTGACCATATGGGTTTATATTGACTCAATTCCAGAGTATCTATCGTCTTTTGAAGTAATTGGTTGCTATGAAGTATTCTACTTTAAATAACTAAGCATAGTGATAGGCACTGTACACATATGGCTAATGCTTTAAGATCTATGTTCTATGTGAACACTATTATTTTGGCAGTTTTTTTGTTGTTAAATTTTTCTATTGAAATTTTTGAGTGTTTAAGCCTTCCAAGCAATTTTAGGATAGCAACTTAGTTTGTTAGCATTTATGTCTCTAGTTATGTATTTATCACTTCGAAAAAAAAATCACACAAATTTGATATTCTTCCCATCACCTACATCACCTGAGTTCAAAGAAAAGAAAGAGTAAAAATTTGGTCAGATGAATCTTGTAAATTGACCCCAACCCAATATTCAATTGGTTCACATTTTAAGAAGAAATGTGATTAATCCACACACATTAATTTATAGCAGCGAGGGGAGACTCTTGACTTGAAAAGATTCAACCTAGATTTAGGAACAAGAATTTCTGTACATGTAGAATCCTAGCTTGTAGCACTTTGAGGTGCCTGTAAACTAAGCAACTGCTGATACCTCCTGGATTAGCAATCAGGAAACAATCTCTATCTATCATTTCTTTGTGGAATCTCTAACTAGAGAATTCTTTACTTAATAAGACTCCAGTCTCCTCTGGTTCTGTGGATTTGTTATTTATTCTGCTTATTTGGTATAGGAATTGAACCCAGTTATAATTGATGTTTGAGATCACAGAAAAGTAAAACATAATGAAGACCATTAACTTCATTACTTACACATTTATCTTTAGAGACAAGGGTCTTACTCTGTCACTCAGGCTGGAGTGCAGTGACGTGATTATATCTCATGGTAACTTCAAACTCCTGAGCTCAAGTGACCCTCCCACTTCAGACTCCTGAGTAGCTAGGACTATAGGCATGCACCACCACACCTAGCTCCTTTTCCCTCCTCCTCTTCTCCTTCTTTCTTCTTCCTTCTTCATTCTTCTTCTCCTTTCTTTGACAGAGTTCTCTTTTTCCCAGTCTGGTCTCAAATTCCTGAGCTCAAGGTATTCTCCCACTTTGGCCTCTTTAGTGTTGGGATTACAGGCTGAGCCCCTGCATTCAGGCAAGACTACTAACTTTAAATTAAATATTAACAAAACAGATAGAACTAGAAATTTTTAAAAACCTGGGACTAAAGAATGTCTGGAAGATATAGCTGCGATGAGGGAAACTGGTAGCCTTAGATAAAAATCTAGCTGGTATGAGGCCATCTCCAAAACAAAAAGTTCTGACTGGGCATGGTGGCTCACGCCTGTAATCCCAACATTTTGGGAGCTGAGGTGGAGGGTTGCTTCAGCCCAGGAGTTCGAGACCAGCTTGGGCAATATAGCAAGATCTCATCTCTACAAAAAATAAAAATATTCGCTGGGCATGATGGCGCATACTTGTATTCCCAGCTATTCGGGAGACTGAGGTGGAAGGATTGCCTGAGGCCAGGAGTTTGAGGCTGCAGTGAGCCTTGATCTTGTCACTGCACTCCAACCTGGGCAACAGAATGAGATCCTGACTCAAAAGTTTTTTTAAAATGATGGCAGAGTCAGTATATTTAGTTAAAGTAAAGGCAAAATGAAAAGAGTAAAAAAAAAGAAAAGAAAAGAAAAGAAAAATACAATCATTAAGGGAAAACCAAACAAAATAGGTTTAAAGTCCACAATATTAATGGCTTTCTGTGTGAATATGTTTGAAGGAAGGAAGTGGGAGATAGGGTAAATAGATGAAAACAACATGTAGATCCAGGTTCCAGAAAATATCTGTCACCAACTAGTTTCTTTCTCTAGACTTAAGAACTAAATTTGCTTTGTATACATTTTTTGCTATCCCTTGTTTACTTTATTTAATTTTCCTTGACTTTCACATTATCTCTTATGTTTGAATTTTATTTTTAGTTACTTTTTCAGACCTAAGTTTTCTTTAGAATTTAACTACTAGAACTCTCTATGCCCTTAACATGCACTGAACAAATACCTTACTGTACCTTGGCCTTTATTTTAAGCTAAAGTTAATTTTGTGCAGCTCACTTTCCCAGTAAGGTGGTTTCTGCTCCATTTTGCATCTTTTTCTGTCTAGGATGGATTAGGCTTGCTGATTACATCATTTATAAGTAATAAATTTATATCTGAAATATATTTTAATTACTTTATTTAAAACAAAGGGCCTTCCTTTACATTTAAGTTAATTTTGTTTTGATTCCAAATTGTGCGCATGCACATCCTCCTTCACTCCCTCCCTTCCCCGCCCCCTCTTTTACCCTTCTGGCATTATGTTCCCCCAACCAACTTGCTAGAGGTAGTGACAGCACAGTGACCAGTAAAGGTTGCTGTGGCAGAAGTTTTAACATACTGCTTGCAAGCTTTTAGTTAAGACTCAGTACTATAGCCTAATGGGTGCTTTTCTCACTGACAGTCCTGTAGACGCTGAAAACAAGTTGGGTTTCCTTTTCTTTTAGAGGAAATTTTATCCAGAGACAAGCAGAATAGCAAGGTTCTCAGAGTTTTAGGAGAAGCAAAAGTGAATTTGCTGCCTCTCTCCCTATAGCAAATACTACAGAGTAAATAAAATATCAGAAACTGCACACTCGAAGGCAGCTTGTCAAAATGGAAGGGTTTTCTAGGCATAAATTACCTGAGTTCTCTTTCTAGATTAGAGGCAGAATTGGAACGATTGGGAATCTGCAATCGTTTTGAAATAATTTTAAGAAGCATGATGCTTAATTCCCAGAAGCTATTCTTTTGCAGAGTGTTCATATCTGACGTTAACCCTTGTTTTCCAAGCACCATCACGGGTTTTGATCAATTAACTTCCACATGAGGATTCGGTGATTAAAAATTCACACACACAACACAGATCTCAGTATCTGTCACATGGTAGATTCCTAATAAATTTCCTTAAATCTCTTTCCATGTGTTCCTGAAAGCTTGCTTGAACTCTCACTTCTCTTGTCACCCAATGAAGGGGCGTTGGATCAATTGCAGGGAGTGAATAAGACAGATTAATGGAAGATTGAAAAACAGGTGCTACTTCGTGTTTGTGACCAAATTCAACTGAAGAAAGAGAAAAGATAAATAGACCGGCTCTTCGTTCTCAGTCACTTTTTTTCTAATGTTCAGAGACTGCTATGACTGATATCTGAGTTAAATTTTAATGAAAAATAAATTTTTATTGACATCTGTGAGTTGTCAGGCACTGTAAGAATACAGAGAAAATAATTACAGCATCATATCACATACATGCTTTGCAAAATAATTAACTAAAAAGGATACTTACTGTTTCAATTTTTCAGACTAGAAAACAGAGGTTCAGAGACAAGTCCACAGTCATGTAGTTAGTTAATAATAGGGCACAAAGAAATTAAAACATTGAGTCTAAGCCTTTAATTAAAGACCCTACTCTATTTGACCAAAAAAAAGGGGAAGGGGAAATAACGGCAGTGAAATTTATTTGGCAATAATCACAAAAGAGCATGTCAGAAAGTGCAAGCAAATGAATATACCATAGATTGAATCCTAATTTTAGGACCTGAGTGACCATCAAAAAATTACTTAAACTTTCAAAACCTCAGTTTCTTCATCTGTAAAGTGGATAATACCTGTCACATAAGGATGTTGCAAGAATGAAATTATATTATGTGTGTAAAGTGCTCTACACAGCACTTGGAATACATTGAAAATTCAATATAATGAAGGTGACAGTTGGCAGTGATTGTTCAAGGACTGAAGGAACAAAGAATCAATCAAGTAAATATTAGTATGATCCCTCTGCAGGCAAATTTCTTGCTCTATTCCACAACCGCAAGCTGGCCGCATATTTCATCCTTGGCCAACACTCTTATAATTGTTAGTCATATACATGGCCAAACCAGATACATCACATTCTTACAAACCATAGAAAACACATTCTACTGATGATAGGTTAGATACCTCCCTTGTGGGATGAACCAGAGACGCATAGGCCAGTACTTGAAAAATACGTATTCTGGATCTTCTTCCTTTTTTCACTGAGTCTGTTACTGGAAAAGATACTTAATGACTTTGCGCCTTATCTCAGTTATCACTACACGTATTTTAAAGAATCTCTGTGCTTTTATTCTGATAAGTAATAGTACCTTCACAATGTATTATTTTTCAAAGGGCTCTTGTAAATGTTAGCTTTCTCGTCTTTAAGAGCTCAAGATAGCATTTTTGTAGAAAGGCATTATGTTTTAAAAATTATATATTTTTAACTACTTTAACAGTAATAAAATGTCAATATGTCACCCATTAAAATAATGCAAATGTTGCTTATATACTAGACTGTTATTTTCAAGTTACAGATGTAGAAACTGAGACACCAATATTTTACAGCAAACTCAAAGTTGATATTATAACTGGACTTTGTATTGCCATGCCTCTCTTCTGCTAAAAGTTGCTTTGTCTTTTAAACATTTCCATATAGTACTGTCTAGTGAGTAATTATATTTCCATTTTTCTTGCAGAGAAGTTTAATTTTCTAGAAAGGTGGGTGAATGGAGGCTTATAATTTTGGTTTTCTTTTTCTTTTCTTTTCTTTTTGAGTCAGGGTTTCATTCTTTTGCCCAGGATGGAGTACAGTGGATCACAGCTCACTGCAGCCTCCGCCTCCTAGGCTCAGGTAATCCTCCCTCCTCAGCCTCCCAAGTAGCTGTGTACCACCACACCCAGCTAATTTTAACAAAAATTTTTTACAGGTGGCTCAGCCTGTAATCCCAGCACTTTGGGAGACTGAGGCAAGTGGATTGCCTGAGTCCCTGGGTTCGAGACCAGCCCAGGCAACTTGGTGAGACCTTGTCTCTGCAATAAATTAAAAATTAACTGGGTGTGGTAGCGTGCACCTGTAGGTCCACCTACTGGGAAGGCTGAGATGGAAGGATGACCGGAGCCCAGCTGGTCGACACTGGGGTAGCCGTGAGTGTGCCACTGCACTCCAGCCAGGGCGACAGAGTGACTCCAACTAAAAAAAAAATTTTTTTTGTTGTTGCTTTTTGTCTCTTTCTTGTTCTTTTTTTTTTTTTTTTGATGGAGATAATAGCCATTGTGGCTTTTAAAACAACTATTTACAGCTCTTTCTGATAATTATCATACATCCATCATCTTATGAGGGGCAATAATGTTTAGAATATTTTCTCCTCAGAATATCTTCCATAGTCCATGTCCTGATGTTTATTGTCTATATCTGAGAAGATGTCCTGAAAGAATTTTGAAGAAGTAAAGTAGTTTTTGATAAAGCATATCTGTGCTCTTGTTCTTCATCTGCTGTGATTTCTCTAAAAATGTATCAACCCAATAGGAAATAGAAAAAAGATATCAGAAAGATAATCTTTTTTGGTCCGTGAGAAGTAGGGGCTTGTTTTTTACAGAAGAGCAGTAGAGAAGTCAGGTTGCAGGAGGAGTTGATGAATAAGTCATCTGTTTTCTGTAGCATTCTCTACCTGAATAAACTGCCTTGAGATTCTGCAGGAGAGAAAAGAAGGGAACTAGTGACTGACTCCACATATGCTGACCAGCATCAATTGAGGACATTGTTATGACTTTGGAGGTGTGGCAATACAGAACTTTCACTCATAAATCTAGACTTATTTGAGAAATAAGGGATAAAAATTAATCAGATATCAATAAAAATAATAGCTCAGTTTTTTATAAAAACTGGATTGGAGAATATAAGTTGGATGTCACAATCAACTTCCTAATACTTATCTCAGGAATAAACTTTCCCATCCTTTTACAGGCAGGGTGCAGTCACTGAAAGAGCAGAGGTGAGCCCAGGAACAGAGAGCATGTACATGCTCAGTAGGCAGGCAGTTGGAAGGGAAAAGCACAGAAAGTATTGGGCTAGGCTTAATTCATTTCTTCAACCAAACTCACCAATAAAAGAAGACCCTTCCACCCAGGAGAGACTTCTTACATGAAGCTTGGAGAGGAAACACTAGGCTACATTGGTGGTCCCTCATGGAAATGTGAGACAAGAGGGAGGAATGGCATTCTCCCCTTTACATGCTCAACTTTACGTGCTCTTCACTTGTGGCTTCCCCAGAAGGCCTAGATCAGCATTTTATCAGGACAGTACTGTTGCATTTCCGTAAGACTTGTGCTCCTAATACCAATCACTGCTTCCTTTGGATATTCTCCTTTGGAGCAATGTTTGGCAATTTAGATCTACCTTCAATGACTGAAATGGGTTAGAACAGTAAATGCAATATGTCCCTTCGTCTTTCCCCACGTATTATTATTATAGTTGCACAGGTCCCTGAGGCTAGTTTTTTTTGGGGGGGTGGAGGGGGTAGGGTTTTTTTGTTTGTTTGCTACTTTATCTCTTTTGTTCAGATAGGGTATTTTCTTTCCTCTGTCTTCTTCATTCTGTTCTTGAGCCAATCTGTTGAATTTTTATTTCAGTAATTGTATTTTTCAGTTTTAAAATTGCAATTTTATTCTTTTTCCTATCTTCTATTCCTTTGCTGAGACGTCCTATATTTTTGTTTTAAGGGTGTTTGTAATCACTTGTTGAAGCATTTTTATGATGGTTTCTTTAAAATCTTGTCAGATGTTTCTAACATCTGTGCTATCTCAGTGTTGATTTTTTTTTTTTTTTCACTCAAGTGGAGATTTTCCTGGTTCTCAGTGTGATGAAATATTTTCTACTGAATTTTGGACATTTGAAGTACTATGACACAGGATCTTATTTAGAATTTCTATTTGAACATGTCTTCTCTGACACTGTGCTGGTGGAAAGGGGTGCTGCTTGTTATTATAAGATGAGAGTGGATGTCCAGGTTTCTCACTTGGCCTTTGTTGATACTCAAAGGAAGGAAAGGATGCTTCATTACTGCTGAGCAGATACAGTGGTACAGGTTCCCCATTAGGACTTCACTGATACCATATAGACTAG
Organism: Carlito syrichta; assembly: GCF_000164805.1. NCBI lineage: Eukaryota > Metazoa > Chordata > Mammalia > Primates > Tarsiidae > Carlito > Carlito syrichta. The sequence continues at coordinate 238,125 of NW_007245913.1, forward strand.
GAGGAGTACAGGTGTCTTCTATTCAACTTTCAATTTCAACTAATCTACTTTTCATTTATGGTGTCTGTTCCTTTCTTATACTTTCTATACCTTCCTTTATTCCTTTCTATTAAACATACTTAGCTTATGTTATGTATATTTTCAATATCTGAAATTTTTGCTTGTCTGATTCTGCTGTTTATTATTTTTTCTGTTTCTCTCAAGGTGGTTTATTTTGTTATGTTTTATGTGTTTCAAGATTTTTGATTGTGAATTAATGCTCAACAACACTTTCTGTGAGGGAATTCTTTGAGGAATAGATTTTAGGTACATTTTTTTCCAAGAAGATTTGCATTTGCTTCTGTCAGCTGCCTGAGGGCATTACCAACTTGGAAATACTTAAAAAACTCTTTGCTTCAGTTTATTATTATTATTATTACATAAGTAGTGGGAATATAGACTTCATTACCACATGAAGGCCACATTATAGTTTCAACTTCCCATGGGAGATATTTTTTTCTACACCCACAAACAAGGCTGAAATATTCATGTTTTTTGTTGTCTCCTTTGGGGCAGTGGGTTTTTATTTGTTTATTTCATCTTGGTTCAACCATTCCCTAATGCATTTTGCTTTATAAAAGGATCTCTGATCCAGCTCTCCATCTTTCATGGATCTAAGTTTTGTCTCTTATGACATCCAAGATCATGTGACAGTTAACATTTAAGGATAGAGCATTTGTTTTTATTGGAAAGTTATATTTAAGTCAGATTCTGGTTTTAACTTACTTTTCTAGATTTTGACTTTTACTTCATTTTTGGCCTCTATGTTTTAAATTTTCTGCCACATGTTTTGAAGATTTCAAAATGTTTGATAGAACCACATAACATTATCCCAGAGTTAGAACACTTATGCTCTCATTACCACTTACCATGACTGTAGCAGAGACAGCAATGTCAGAGAAAAGGAGTCTTCTTGGTTTTTGCCTATCCAAGATGCCAGCCAGTATGTACCAGATCTGGCCAGAGCGAACACCTGGTTACTTAGTTCCATTGGCAGAGCTCTCAGAACAGGAGTTTAATTATGGCACTGAGTTTTCCTATCTTGTAAACACATGGCAGGTATCCTTTCCCAGTGAGTGACATTTATAGCATTCCTGCCTGCTTGCAGAGTTTAGAAATTTGCAGCAGTGACACCCTAAGCTCCAGATTTTATCTGTGGCACATTTTCTTCCCAGTCAGTAGTATGTGAAAGAGGTGGGGTCGGGTGGGGGAGTGTGGGGAGCAAGAGAGAAACCTCTTTTAAATTTTAATTTAATCTAATTTAATTTTTAAAATGTGAGGTACAATTCAGGGTCAGGTATACATATGGTCATTATGCAGATACCCTAGTTGATGAGGTGTGCCCCCTCTCCTGCTCCTGGCAGCTTCCCATTACTGCCAATCCTTTTCTTATAGTATTATGATAATTGATCAAGGTCTGCTTATGAGTGGGACATGTGGTACTCAATTTTTTGTTTCTGTGATGGATCACTCAGTATTATAGTTCATCCAGGTTGCTGCAAAGTTCATAATTTTGGAAACCTCTTAGATTCCTTTTCCACCTTGAGCCCTTATTTCAGGTTCTGTCTATACTCACTGCTACCACTGCCTCTAGTTCCAGAATTGCTCAGGCCTATGAAGCTGCTCTCTCCCTCCCACATCAGTTTCAGGATGAAGTTTAGCCTTAGCTGATTCCTGAGCTGAAGCTGTTTTGAGTATTTGAAGCTTGTCCTGTTGCTCCTGCCTTATGCGCCTCCAAATATTATCTTTCCACAGCTTTTGATTGCTGCAAGTATATATCATTCAACTATATCTTTTGTTCTGAAGTTTGGAAGTGTTTCTAGTATTTTATTTCCTTCTGTGTTCTCCTTCTCCTAGGAAGGCTCAGTTGAGTTGTTAATGGTTTAATCAAGTTCTTAAGTTTATCTCTTGCCTTCTCTACCACATGTAAGGCTAGCGTTTTTGTTGGATTTTCTTCCTTTTACTTTGTCATTGTTTTCTGGGTCAGACATTTGTTTTCCAAACACAGATTTTTTTTCATATCCCAGTGAGAGAAATGAAGTCAGTGTTTTATGTCTGCCAAAAGCAACTGTTGTCCAAACAAATTTTGTGAACCCTCACCTCTGTGAGTTGAATAATCTCACTCAAAAGGCATTTGCCGTTTAGACCAGAAATCTACCCCAGACCTGGACTCAAGCAATCATTGTCCTGTCTAGATTCCCTTCAGTATGTTTTGTCCTCCCTGTGCCTGTTTGTAGAATCCTAACCCTGTTTCTTAACCTGTTCAGTCAGGACATGGGAAACCCCTACCCCAAATTGCCTGTTTTGCTTTGAAGCTCATCTAATAATACCTTAAATATTCTATGCCAATCTTCATGGGTTTCTCCTCTCCAATAATTCCAAATTTTACAGACCCTTTCTATGGCTGTTTCATTCTTCACATGGTGGTTCTCTCTTCCAGTTACTACATAGTAAACCATCCCAAATTTAGTGGCATAAATCATAATTATTTTGTTATATTCGGGGATTCTGTGGGTTTGAATTTGGAAAGGCACAGTGGGAACAGCCTGTCTGCTTCCACTATATATGAAGCCTCAGCTAGAAGGACTTAGAGGGTGGGGCTGACTTGTTGCCTGAAGGCTGCAGTCACTTGAAGGCTCATTTACTCATATGTATGGAGTCTGGGCTGAGAAGTCTTAATGTCTAAAACTGCTTGCTGGCTGGACCACCTACAAGTGACCTCTCCTTGTGATTTGACTTCCTCATATTAGAGTGACCCGACAATATTGAACATGGTAGTTCAAAGGTTCAAGTGCAGGTGTTCTGTCAAACAAGGTAGATGCTTCATTGCCTTTTCTGACCCAACCTTAGGATCTATAGATTACAAGCAAGTGGCAAGATGGAAGGAATAGCAAGCCCAGAGCTCTCACCTTTGAATGGAAAGAGCATCAAGATCATCCTGTAGAATAACTTGTGGAATAAGAGACTGGTTGTGTCCATCTTTGGGAAAAACCAATCTGCACAGTCTGCTCTCTGGACATAATTAATATCACTTCCACAAGCAAAATAGTCTTACTCCTCCTCAAGATCCCTGAAATCTCAGTCCTTAGGGCATCAGTTCCAAGTCTAGGATCTTGTTATCTTAAATGGGTCTAGGGTGAATAAGGCTCCTCGGGTACAGTTCCTCAGGGACAACTCCCTGAGTATCTTCCCCTCAATTTGAAGATCTGTGAACTAAAAAAAACAAATGACCTGACTTCTACACACCCAACAGACAGTGATGGGACAGGCATAGGATAACGTATGTATTCCTCAATTGTATTTATTGTAAACAGTATTCACAACTTTGAGAGAATGGCTTATAATAACTCCCTGGATCTATTTCCCTCTGATGGCAGTGGGGATGCATTTCAGATCCCAGTCAGTTATCTTAGATATTGCCTTCCGGCCAACGATTTCTTTGGTTTACAGTCCCCAATCTGATAGAATCGAATTTCAAGAATCGAATCTCATCTTAAAGAGTATTTAGATACGTGTGCATTTCCTTTTCTTTTTTGCATCTTTCTAGCTACAGGAAAGCTCTTTCTTCCTCTAGCTTAATCTGCCAGCTGTTTTTGAGAACAAATTACTCTCCCTTTCATTTTCTATGCACAGTGAGACTGAAGTATATAATTAAAACCCACCTTAAAAACTCATGCTCACTAAGGCTCGTTAAAACAGCTCCATGTCTATAAAAGTAGCATTCTTCTGTGGGTAATAAGCAGCTTTGACTGATCAAGGTCAAAATACTGCCTGGCTCACACTTACTGGTGCATTAAAACCTGATAGCTCCTCATTAGAAACTCACCAGAAGCTCAATCTCCATGGGTTGCTTTGGCTTCTAGGCACTCACCTTTATCATGCTTATGATTCCTGCCAACTTGTCAGTATGTTAAAGCTTTAGGAACCATACATAAAACTCCTTTCTTATTCTTTTAAGTTTGGAAGCAATGAATAAATAAGATATGGATAACGGTTAGACATAAAATATCAACTTTGTTACAGAATTTGAAGGATATGGCTTAGATGTGTAGCGGCAAAGAGCTTCCTACTAGTTCATGCCAGAATGAAACTTACCCGGTGCCAGACCTCCCTTCACAGGCATAGCCTGCCCAGTTATCTTCCCTCATGTACCAGAATTGCAGGCTTCTGTGGAAAGGCAAATCTGAAAGAGAAAACCCAGAAGGTATTAGCGGAGTATGCACTACTCTTTCTCCCAAGCTTACCAATAAGAGAAATGACCTGTGGAGTGATATTTTGTCGAAATATGAAGCCTGGGGAATGGAGGGTCCCCTGATGCAAACCAAAAACTGTGAGCTGGGAGGTTCCGATGTGAACCATATGGATCATCGGCCAGGGTGACTTATGTATCTCAGTGGGAAGAAGCATATTTGGTAAAGAAGTTCTGAGACAAAAGATCCAATCTGTCATCATCTTGGGTCACTCGCTCCACCCCTCCTCACACTATTAGCAGATTTGTATAGAAGTGCCCTACTCAAAGATGCATATAACCAGCAAAGATCCAACACGGTAACTATACAGAGATACTACAAAGAAAAAGCTTGAAAAAATGAACCAGCAAAAAGACAGGTAAAAAAAATATATGGAAGGATAATAATCAGTCCAGGAGACAGCATAAATTTCCAGATAAAACAATTAACAGGAACTATCAGAACTTAGAGGGAAAAAAATGAAGATAAAAAAATTACAGAAATGAAACCCATATGGGAAAAAGTGAGAAAAAAATAAACACTACTAAAAACCATCAGTGACATGAAAGATTACAGAAACTGATCAAGGATTTCTTTAGGTGAGGGCTCTTACTTTGTCACCCAGGCTGGAGTGCAGGGGCACAATCATGACTCACCTCATCCTCGACCTCCTAGGCTCAGGTGATCCTTCTTCAGCCTTCTGAGTAGCCGGGACCACAGCCACCATGCCACCATGCCTGGCTATTTAAATTTTTTTTTTTTTAAGAAACGAAGTCTTGCTATATTGCCCAGGCTGATCTCAAACTCCTGGGCTCAAGCAATCTTCCTGCCTTGGCCTCCCAAAGGGCTGAGATTACAAGTGTGAGCCACTGCACCTGGTGAGAAACTGATCAAGAAACTTAAAGTAACTAGAAGAAAGATACTAGATATGAAAAAAGAGTGGACCTACAACATATACACGCTAGGTGTTTCCTGAGATAGAAAGCAGATAGGTGTGCCAGAAAAAATATTCAAAGATATAATAGATTTTTCCTGAACCAAATGAAGATAAAACTTACATATCAAAAGGAAATTGATATAGAACAATTAATACATACATCCTGGAGAAGTTTCTGAATATCAAAGATAAAGAATCCCATAGGCACCCAGGCAGAAAAAGCCTGTCATCTATAGGGGGACAATTGTAAGGATGGATTCAGGTCTTTCCACAGCAACATGCAGTGCCAAGATGCAATTAATGCAGTCCTCAGAGAGAAAATAAAACACAAACCTAAGAATTTTATGCCCATTCAATTTATGTTCATTTATTGATGGCAGCATAAAGATATTGCTAAATATATATAAAACCCAAGAACGCTTCTTGGAAAAAATACTAGATGAAATCCAGTCAACCAAAATGTGAATCAAGATGAGTTCAGATGTTGTGAAAAGATTGTTGGTGAGCACTAAACCAATTAAACATAGAACTGTGGCTCAATCACTTTAAGAATTATAAGTACAGAATAGAATGTCAATATCTTGGATACTAATGAGAAGTTCATCAGAAAAAATCATTGAATAAACTTAATCATCCCCTCCCAAAAAAGTTTTGAAAAACTCATGGGCCAGTGATGTCAAAAGCCTAGTGGAAATGAAACTCTCATGCATTTTTATTTTAATAAAAGGAAGAAACAAATTCATATGTATTGGTAGATAATATACCAGAAAATACCAGAAAATCTATGAGATAATTTAAAAAGCTGATACGAAAATTTAACAAGGTCAGAGGATAGAAGTTTAATATAAAGAAATCAATTACATTCTATACACTAGCCCCAAACACTTGGAAAATAAAAGGAAGACAATCTCATGCATTTTTGGTAGGAGTGTAAATTTATACAATATTTTTGGATGTAAACTTGATAATGGGTATAAACAATTTTAAATGTTCATACTCTTTGATTCAGTATGTCTAGGGACTTATGCTTCAAATAATGAGCAACAATATGTGTGCAAGGATTTTTTTATAGAAGTATTCACATAAACAATTACAACAATGAGGACAACAATGACAAAGCTCAGTGTTTAAAGAAGAATACTAAATATGCACCAGTGGATATGAGGGCTGCTTAAACAAAGTAGTATGTATCTACTATGAAATAGCATAAATAGGTAAAAGGAGTGAGATAATCATATGAGAACCTCTTAGACTAATGATTTTTAAAAATTAACTCTAGATGACCAATATTTGAGATGTTTTATACACATGACAGAAGTTGCTGCAATTGCCCAAGTGACACGATTGGGACAGAGTCAATATTCAAAGCCAAGTCAATTTGTCTCTGAAGTTCATGGTATCTTTTCACCCTTCCTATCTGGAATAACTTGAGCAAATTACTGATTCCTACGAACCTATTTTCTCCAGTTAAAATAAGGACACACACACAGCTACTTGGAAGGCTGAGGCGGAAGGATCGCCTAAGCCCAGCAGGTCAAGGCTGCAGTGGCTGTGAGCGTGCCATTGTGCTCCAGCCTGGGCGACAAGAGTGAGACTCTAACCCCAAAAAAAGAACACAATCATACTCACAATTTACTTTTTCTAAGGGTAACATAAGATCTGCAAGCATGACTGAAAGTCACCATGAAGCACCACGTGCAGGCATCCACCCATGTGTGCCCGAGCTCCATTTGGTCAGGTTGTACCTCTGAAAGCCTGATGTGTCATCCACAGGGCAGGGCTATGTGAGCAATGAATGCTTGTTTATCATGTTTTACATAATTTATTCTGCACAAATGCATTTGGTTTGTTCTCAGTTCTTTGCTTACATGATTCCAACTGTGTGATATTCTGGAAAAGGTAGAACTGTGGTGACAGGAAAAAGAGTAATCGTTTCCAAGGGCTGGTGAAGAGGACGGGAGGCATAGGTGGAGCACAGAGGATTAAAGTAGGAAACTACTCTGTTTGATACTACAGTGGTGGATACACATCATTATTTATTTGTTAAAACCCATAGAACGTACAACTCCAAGAGTGAACCCTAACATAAACTAGGGGCTTTGGGTGATAATGATGTGTCAGTGTTGCTTCATCAATTGTAACAAATACTCCACTCTGGTGAGGGATTTTGATAGTAGGGGAAGCAGTGCCTACATGGGAGCAGCGGGTATATGGAAACTCTCTGTACCTCCTGCTCAATTTTGCTGTACACCTAAAACTGCTCTAAAGAAAAAAGTATATTTAAAAGAAAAAAAATGTGTAGCCATGCATTGGAAACTCAAATGCCCCCAGAGGTCAGGCAGTTAATATGCAAGAGTAAAAGGACAGGCTTCAGGAACATTTCTGAAATGCCTGTCCTTCTCTGTCTCTCGTGTTTCCCCTTTTGATAGAGATGTGACTGCAAGGACTGTCTCATTTTCCTCTTGGTTTCGAATCTTACCCCTCTGCCCCTTGCTCAGTTCTAGCCATCACGGTCGCCCTTTATTTTTTTATCTTAAAGATGTGGAGTACAATTCAGGGTTAGGTATACAAATGTTCATTATGCAGGTACCCTTGTTGATGAGGTGTGCCCGCCCCTGGCAGTTTCCCACTACTGCCGATCCCATCCACCCCGCAGCAGCTTTCCACTATTGCCAATCCTTTTTTTACAGTATTACAATAATTGTTCAAGGTCTGCTTATGAGTGAGAACATGTGATATTCAGTTCTTTGTTTCTGTGATAGATCACTCAGTATCATAGGCTCTAAGACCATCCAAGTTGCTGTGAAGTTCATAATTTTGTTCTTTATGACTGTGTAATATTCCATAGTGTATATGTACCATTTTTTTTTTTTAAAACCAGTCCTCCTTCGATGGGCAGCATGGTTGGTTCCATGTTTTTGCTAGTGTGAACAATCACACCCACCCTTTTCTCCATGAAACATCCCTTCATTTCTCTGCCTTAGAGACAATGCTCTTGTGGGTCTCTCTGCCTGGAATATTCTTCCCAGCAGCTGTCGTTGAGGTTTCAGGCCAACTTTCACCTATTCAGAGAGGCCTTCCATAACCCATGTAACCCCCATGGCTACTCTATAATATAAAACTACCTGGAAGCCCACTGCAGCAGATGATTTATGTTTAAAATTATCAGAATCATTTCCTGATATTTCCCTCCCTCGCTCCCTTCCTCCCTTGTTCCCTCCCTTTCTTCTTTCTTTTGTTCACTTTTTTTTTTATTTTCTGTCATCTACTCTACAATGTAAGATCCACAAGAGCAGGATCCTTCTCTTGAACCAGTGCCCAGACTACAGCAAATGTTCCATGAAGATTAAATGTCTCTCCCTCTCCAGTTTGATCCTTCAAATGCTATTCCCTTAAGACAAAGTCATAAATCCTTTATCTGGCTTTGGAAAATCTCAATAATCAGTTCCTTGCTTACCTGAAGCCTCATTCCCTTCTACTCTATCACCTTAAATTCTATTCTCTGGTTCTAGTGAGTTTGTGACATTCTCATTTATACCATCACTCTCACCTCCAGGAATTGGCTCATGCCATGCTGTACTCCTGAAGCACTCCCCAACTCTCCCCATCCAACTTTGTGGCTTTGTGCCACCTCCTGCTCCTGCCTTAGGTTTCACATGCCACTTCTTCACATGGGCCTCTCCTTGGCCCAACTCTTGGTAAGGGCTTCCTCTCTGTGGTCCTGCCATACCCCCTTCTCTCTTATTATAGCATCCCTCACACCATAGGGTAGTCAGGTGTTAGTGTCCATCTGGAATGAAGAGACCATGTTGGTTTCACTCATTGTCTTATCCCTGATGGCGTCTGGTGGATGCTTGATACCTGTGTGGCGTATGAGCAACTGAATGAATGACTCTGAGGCTGTTTCTGAAATTTGCCTCCTCATCTTCCCTCTGTTTGATGATGGCCCCTCAACTCAATCACCCAAGCCAAACACCAGGGGACAGCCTTGACTCTTCCTCTCCACCAGCCTCTACTTCGGGCACAGTCAGTCAGTCTCTAAGCATGCAAGTCCTACTTCCACAATGTCCTCTAGTCTGCCCTCTTTTCTCCATTTTCATTGGAAAGAGATCATTTTCATCTCTTGTCTGGATTGTTGCAAAGCTTTTTTTTTTTTTGCTGGTTTGTCCCTTTCCTTTAGTCACTTCCTCCTCAATCCATCCTTCATGCTGCTGCTAGACTTATCTTTCTGAAAGAAAAGCCCAAGTATGTTATTCTTGTTATTAAAAGCTGTATCAGTCTGCAGTGCATTGCTGTAAAGAAATATCTGAGGCTGGTAATTTATAAAGAAAAGAGGTTTATTGACTCATGGTTTTGCATGGTGCTGGCATCTGCTTGGCTTCTGGGAGACCTCAGGAAGCTTTTACTTGTGGGGAAAGGCAAGAGGAGGCAGCTTGTCACATGGTGAGAGTAGAAGCAAGAGAAAGGTGGAGAGGTGACAGGCTCTTTTAAATAACCAGCTCTCATATGAACTAGTAGAATGAGAGCTCACTTATTACTATGAGAAGAATGGCACCAAGCCATTCATGAGGGATTCAGGACACAATCACTTCCCACTGGGCCCCACTCTGACATTGAGAATCACATTTTAACATGAAATTTGAAGGGGACATCACGCTTCCACACTATATGACAACATTTTAGTGGTTTACCATTGTTTTCAGAAATAATTTTAATTCTTTTTTGTTTTGTTTTGGTTTCTTTTTTTGAGTTGGAGTCTCACTCTGTCGCCCAGACTGGAGTGCAGTGGCCACTCCCGGTCACCGCAGCCTCAACCTGCTGGGCTCCGGAGATCCTTCTGCCTCAGCCTTCCGAGTAGCTGGAATTACAGGCATGCGCTACCACGCCCAGCTGATTTTTTTTCTTTTATTTATTGTAGAGACCAGGTCTCACCAAGTTGCCTGGGCTGGTGTTGAGCCCGTGGGCTCAGGCAATCCACTCCCCTCGGCCTCCCAAAGTGCTGGGATTATAGGCTGAGCCACCGAGCCTGGCATCCTAATTTTAATTCTTTAGCATGGCATAAAACACCCTTCCATGACATGACCCATGATTAAGTCATAAACATTACACATATACCAAGGCATATCAACTCTCATTTATCACGTTTTAGCTTTCATGGTAACTATCAAATTGAATGGAATTTACTTGTTTCTTATCTTTCTCTCAAAAGGCCTGTGAACAATCCGATTTATATTTATCTCTGTGTTCCCAAGCACCTGGCACATAGCAGGTATTCTTCAAATATTTGTTGAGTTAAAGTTATCTAAGCAAAGCCTGGCTCGGTGGCTCAGTCTGTAATCCTGCGCCTTTGGGAGGCTGAGGTGAGTGGATTGCCTGAGCCCGCGGGTTCGAGACCCGCCTGGGCAACTTGGCGAAACCTCATCTCTACAATAAATAAAAAACTAGCCGGGCGTGGTAACGCGCGCCTGTAGTTCCAGCTACTCGGAAGGCGGAGGTGGAAGGATCGCCGG
>NW_007245913.1:248939-332639 GCF_000164805.1 Carlito syrichta
TGCACTCCAGCCTGGGCGACCGAGTGAGACTCCAACTCAAAAAAAAAAAAAAAGTTATCTAAGCAGTGAGGACATGAATATGCAGTTTGTTTTCATTTAAATGTATTTTTTTTCACCAGGCACGGTGGCTCACACCTGTAATCCCAGCACTTTGGGAGGCAGAGGCAAGAAGATTGCTTGAGCCTATTGGTTCAAGATCAGCCTAGGCACCATGGCGAGACTTCGTCTCTATAACAAATAAAAAAATTAGCCAGGTGTGGTGGCACATGTCTGTAGTTGAGCTACTTGGAAGGTTGAAGTGGAAGGATTGCCTGAGCCCAGCAGGTTGAGGCTGTGGTGACCGTAAGCATGCCACTGCACTCCAGCCTGGGCGACAGAGTGAGACTCTGACTAAAAAAAATGTATTTTTTCTTGTTTCTTTGGTGCTAATGTTAAACATCATTCTCTGTATTATAATATCATCTGTAAACAAGGCAAACTGTAGCTTTTGTCTGCCCTTCTCACTAAAGAGACAGGACATCAGATTCATCCATTCTTTTAGTTTTTATTTCATCCATTCCCTAAATATTGACTATCTGATAGGTGACTAACACAGTTTCAGGGACTGAGAATATAAAAGAGGGAAAATAACATAAAATAGGGTGATGCAACAGCAATAACAGGATAGTCATTCAGATTTAGTGGTCAGGGAAAACTCCATAGAGGGAAAGTCATTTGAAAAAGAAGGCCTGAATGATAAAAAAGGAACCAGTCACACAGAGAGCAGGGGAATAGCAATTCAAGTTAAGGGAACAGCAAGTGCAATGACCTACAGAGAAATGAGATTAGTGTGTCTGAGGAAAAGAGAAGACTAATGAGGCTGGCAAGTGGTGAACCAGAGGGAGGGTGAGAGAGGTGAGGCTGGAGAAGTAGACAGAGATACTTTTAAATTGTGGGCCACTTGTGTCAGGCTTCAGTTCATCTGCACATGGTAGCTTAAACATAGTTTTTTTTCTCTTTTTTGTGAAGGAAGTTTGGAGGTAAAGCAGACTTGGGTTGAAATATAGCTTCAAGATTGACAGAAATCCAAAAGTCACTGCCTGCTCCCCTAAACACCCCAAACCACTTTGCCTTTTCTAGGATGAGCCCCTATCTTCATGGTCTGAGATACGTGCTAGAGATGCAGCCATCACGTTCACATTCCTCCATTAGGGAGATTTCTGAAAGTACCACATGATGTTTCCATTTACAGCTTGTAGCCCAACATTTGCTCACATGGCTACAGCTAGCTGCAAAAGAAGACAGAAATTATATTGTTTAGCTGAGCAGCAAAACACAAGTGAAGAGAGGGCTCAGCAATGTGCTAAACTTAGTACTAGGGTTCAGTTGCTAAAAGAAATTGGGAAATGGACGTAGGGGTAGGCAACAGGTCATCTGTGACACACCAGGGTAAGACATCCGAGGCTTATTTGAAGTAATAAGGAAGGGATTTCAGCTGAGGAGTTGCATAATCAGATACATTTTAAGAATGATCACTGTGGTTGCTGTGTGAAGAATTTAGTGGGTGAAAAATTGGGAAAAGACTCTTGCACTAACTTTAGTGACAGATGATGGAGTATTGTTGAGGCAGTGAGATGAAGGTAAATGGACAAATCGGGATATATTTCAGAAGTAGAGTGGACTGAATTTTTTGATGGTATGAGTGACAAATGAAAAAAAGACAAGTATAAAGGATGATCTCTGGCTTTTGGCCTGATCAACTGGAGTCATTTATTGTGATGGGGAAGATGAGGGCATATGTTTGCAATGCCTTTAGATATACAGGTGGAGATGTACAGTAGGCATTGAGTGAGAGTTTAACGAAGTCCAGACTGCAGATATATATTTGGAAGTCCATCTGAATACAGATATAAAGCCTTGGGACTGGGTGAAGTTACAAAAGGAATGAGCATAGATAGAGAAGAGTAGCAAGCCTACAACTGAGCCCTGGGTCACTCCAAAATTAAAAGATGTAGAAGAGGAGGAACGGGAGAAACTGTCGATGAAATATAAAGAAAATCAGGAGGATACAGCATTCAAAAGTCAAATGAAGAGAGTGAAGAAGGAAAACAAAGGTCCTCAGTAACAAATGTTGCCAAGAAGTCTAGCCAGATGAGGACAGAAAGCCAATGGATATGGGATAAGAAGGTCAGGGATAATATTGACAAAACCCTTTCAGTAGTATGGTGAAGATGAAGGTGGAACTGGAGTGGACAGGAAAGAAAATGGAATACAAGCAAGTAAAGACTCATAACTTTTTCGAGAGATTTTTCTCTGGAGGGAATCAGAGAAATGGAGCAGGAGTAAGTCCTCCAGCATTGGTGAGGAATCGAAGTAAGGAAAGGTCCTTTGTAATGGGTCATTTTACTATTTTTTTTAAGGATTAGATTTATAGTTCTCTTGAGTCTTGAATATAGGAAAAGGAAGAAAACCATTCTTAGCACTTTGTAATGAACATAGGATCTCAACCGACTTTTGACCAGAAGTGTCTGATTGTAAGTGGCAAAATCACCCCATGTATACTTACTTAAGCAAAAAAGGAAAATTTATTCATTCACATAATCAAGTTGGAATCAGAGATTTGAATTCCATTAGAGATTCTCTTTCACTGCCTCATGTCTCTTTATACTTCTTCTCCTTCTGCAGATTGAAGGGTACAGGAGTGAAGCAGGGAGACATGATTATCAGGAACTCCAAGTCACATCTCACAGTCTAATGACCAGTCAAGAAATGAACCCTTTCTCTTTCCCAGGTCCATCTTGAAAAGTCCAGGAGAATTCTGGCCCATCTAGGGTCAAATGACCATCTCTTGAATCAAACATTTTGACCACAGAATGAGTAACTGTGATTGACTCACCCTAGATTACATGCCCACCTCCCCACCTCTGTATTCAAGGGGATGGGATACCAGAGGGAAGCAGGGAAGGGTTCCAGGCAGCCTAAAACCTTAGCTGGCCCATTTAAACTACTGGTGGTTACAAATACAGCATTTGCTTTCTAGAACTCGTGTTGATTATGGACCCATGGCTTCATTATTACAACAACAACAGTGCCTTTTAGTCTTCTGTATATGTGTACCTTAATTATCTTTTTGATATCCAGAACAACAACATATATTAAGTAGTATGAGGTTATTTATTTGCACTTTACAGATTGGGAAACTAAGACTCAGAAATTTGGTAACTGGTCTGAGTTGTACAATAACTTCATGTCAGAGGTCAAGAATCTTAGTTCTCCCTCAGACTTCAGTATTCAAAACAGCCTCTCATTTCATGATGGTAATAATGTTATGTCTCCCAGTTCAGATACCCTGATGTGCTCTACTCTTCTGCCACATGACTAACAGACAGGAAAGATTGGCAGTAGCAGGAAACTGCTGGGAGTGGGGCGGGTGGGGGTGGGGTGAGGGTGCTGGAGCAGGGGAGGCAGGATTGGCAGTAGTGGGAATCTCCTGGGGAGGGGGAGCACACCTCAGCAACAAGGATACCTGCATAATAAACATGTGTATATCTAACCCTGAATTGTACCCTGCATCTTTCAAATAAAAAAATTAAAAGAGACTAGCAGTCAGGTAATGACAGACAAAGAAGTATTACAATGATAACTTGAGAGGTTTGGAGTTTAGATTGGTAAAATATTTTAAATATCCTTATATTTGTAAACTATATTAATCAATATTTTATATTCACACAATCTTTTATTAAGCTATAGCTAATTATTTTTAAGATAATTAGGTTAACTAGATTATTTGGACCAAGGGGGCATATATGATTTTGTAAAAAGCAGGGAAATCTAGATAATTGTGAAGAAAATTCTTTACTAGATGTCAACAATAGTTCTGGGAATGATGATAATCAGAAATTAATGGAAGGAGCCAAAAATTCATTATCTACTAAAGGCATCATGCAAGGCCCTTTACGTATGTTATTTGAGTTTCACAACCACTGAGTAGGAGAGTGCTACCTCTATGTCCAGACTGTAAATGAGAACACAGAGGTTCAGAGAGGTTTAGTGACTTTTCCACTTGCTAATAGCTGATAGAGACAGAATTGGATCTTAGATTTGTGTGGCCCCAAAGCCTATGTCCTTCCACTACACAATGCCAAATATTTAACCAGTGCATTAGGCAAGTAAAAGTAAAGGTATTTATTAATAGGTTTAGTTTTAACCCTCTTTCCCCTCCACACACAATTATCCCCACAATTTATTGGGTAAATGGCCTTTGTTTGTTCATATAGTTTAAAAATTAAATGAATCTGGCAGCAAGAACATTGCTGTTTGTGTTGGTTTGTTTATGATGGCATTAAATAACACATGAAGTCTTTGGCAAATTACAAAATAACATAGAATTTAACTTATTGTTAAAAGTGTTAGGTTTAGAATCAACATCAAGGAAGAGTTTTTCTCCATTTTTTGCAACTTTTAGTTATTTTTCTTCCATTTGAATTGAAAATAGTCCAAAAGATGATTTTTCCCTCATTATTCACCAATCAGGTGGGATCA
Organism: Carlito syrichta; assembly: GCF_000164805.1. NCBI lineage: Eukaryota > Metazoa > Chordata > Mammalia > Primates > Tarsiidae > Carlito > Carlito syrichta. The sequence continues at coordinate 253,461 of NW_007245913.1, forward strand.
GACTCCAAATAATAGCAGTAAGTTATGTGAACTGTGAATAAAAAGTGTTTCTTAAATTCCTAGTTCTACCTCTAAACCTTTTCCCTGTTCCTCCTTATCCCCTTTCCTTTTCATATTTTCACTTACCTACAAGCCCTTGACAAACTCCAAGCATGAGGTTTCTCCATGAATGAGTCTCTGGGACTGTCCCTGTGGTCTGGAGATGCTAAAAAGACTCTAACCCTAACTATAACCCTAACCCTAACATAGAGCAGAGCTATCGTGTTTATAACAATAAGTTGACCCCAGATAAAATGGCCAGATTCTTTGCTCTCAAACAAATCTTACAGCCCAAAGGAGTATTTCTCCTTTAGCAATAGCTCATTCAAAGTGGTGTTGACCACTACTCAGTTTTTAATTTTCCTATATCATGTGTGTATCCTTAAAAAAAAAAAAAAAAAAAGAGTGGTCACTTCAAGTCCAGAATCTCTTAAATTATATGATTAACTACTTTAAGGAAAAAAATGCATCATAGTGGTATCATATAAAAATTGGTTTTCTTTAATACCATTTTTTACATATATGCATTCAACATTCAATAACTTGGGTTCCTGTATTTTGTAATGTGGAGGTATTATCATTCAAACTTTATTTCTCTTTCAGTTGCAGGAACTCAAAATTGTTTTATCTTATGTTTCTATAAGCTTCATTACTTCCAAGATGAAGCTGTAAAACAATCCTTAAATGTATATTTTCTCTAAAAAGTAACCCTATATGACTCCTTTCCTTGGTGAAGGAAAATGTGCCTCTTCCACCCCTGATCCCTAAACTTCCTGGTAGTAACTTTTTGTTAACACTTATTGAGCCTTTGTTATGTACCTGGCACTTTGCTAAGCAATTTACATACATTTTCTCACTTAAGTCTCACAACAACCCCATGAGATAGATACTATTATTATCCTTATTTCACAAATGAGGAAAGAGAAGTTGTAAGGAATGTGACCCAGCTCATATGAGCAGTAGCAAGTGAGTAATAAAGCTAGGATTTAGTTCCCAGTCTGTCTGATTCCAGAGCTCAAATTATTAACTGATCTACTCTACCTTTTTCTCAAAGTGAGTCCAGAATTAAATTTATTTTGAGTCTGGTATCTTCTCAATAAGTAGGTTGTATCATTTGATAGTATAGTGGGGCTTGTGTTCTTACCACTTCCTAGGCTAGTGCTAGCAGTGGACATATTCTTTTGCTGCAAGAACAAGTGGCAATGGGAAAAACTGTGCAGGTCCTTCTAGGTAAGAACATTCTTCAGCCCGATGAGCACAGCTATAAATTCATATGAGAGCTACTACTTCCTTTTAGGTGGACTGCAACTCACAGTGCTGCTGAGTATTTCTGCTTTGTCAACAACTCATTCAAAGTAGTGTTGACCACTACCTCGTTTTTAATCTTTTTCACATGTCATGCCTCTATCTTTAAAAAAAAAAAGGAATGATCACCTCAAATCAAGAAGCTCTTAGGTATAGTGTCGTCTGAAAAACTTGGAGGGTCGAAATGCATAATTTGGGGGTATAAAAACTACCTTTGTACAGCTAAAGTGCTATAATTGTACATATTAGAAATTTACCAGTGAACTGCGTATACAAGATTCCTCAGCTATCTGAAGAAGATATTTCCTTCTGTAAAGTCTTCACATTTTTTATGCTCTGTGTGTTTGGAGTTGGGCTAATGAAGTCTCCATCTTCTGATGATATATTTAAGATTTGGAGGCTGTTGTTATGGGAAAAAAGGCATCTCTTCTTTTGAATAAAAAGTTGGTGCTTTGGACAAAATATCCCTTCTTTTCGCTGAAGGGAACATTCTCTCTTGTCAAGTAGAATTAAAAATGAAAACAAAGTGCTGGACGCGGTGGGTCAAGCCTGAATCCCAGCACTTTGGGAGTCCAAGGGGAGAGGATTGCCTGAGTCCAGAGATTTGAGACCAGCTTGTGCAACTTGGTGAGACCTCGTCTCTACAATAAATAAAAAAATTAGCCGGGTGTGGTAGCATGCGCCTGTAGTTCCAGTTACTTGGAAGGCTGAGACAGAAGGATCGTCTGAGCTCAGCAGGTTGACGCTGGGGTGGCTAAGGTGGCCGTGAGCATGCCACTGCACTCCAGTCTGGGTGACAGAGTAAGACACCAACTCAAAAAAAAAAAGATGACTTTTCAAGTTCTAAAAAAAAGGGTTGTTAATTTCTGGGTCAAATACCAATGTAGAAATAATTTCTAGTGTCATAATCTCTGAATTTATTAATTATAACACATTAAGTTTTGCACCAATGCAAAGTGAACTTTAAAAATTCTTTCACTGGCTTAGAACAAGTGTTAAAAATGATCAAATCAGTATAATCTGGGGGTTAAGGATGATGTCAGTTCTAGAGCCTGATGCCTAGTTCAGACCTCAAGTCTATCATTTACAGATGGTGTGATCTTGGGCAAGTTACTGAAAACCTCTGGGCTTCAGGTTCTTCACCTGCAAAATAGTACTTATTGTATGGGGCTGTTGTGAGGATGAAATGAGATACTTGTAAAATGCTAGTACGGGGTTGAGCAGAGTAAGAGCTCAATAAACAAAAGCTATTGAAACCTCATAATTTACTGTAAAGTGTAAGATGCAGTCTGCATTTCTATCAGTTAATTTAGATTACATATCACACAGTATGTGTGTGTGTGCATGTGTATGTGTGTGCGCATGTAGATTTAGTCAAAACATTTTCCTATAGTTTATTTTGGTGACACCATCCGGCAACACTTATTCCTCTTTAAAGTCAAGAACGGGGCCCCAAGTAGGGGGACTCAGACATTTACAGCTCCCTCCTCTGTTTCCTCAGCCACTGGCTGTTTAGTTCTGTCACTGTACTCCTGGGGCAGTACATAACCCTTATCTGCCTTGGGTTAGGAGAATGACTGGGCAATATGCTTGAGGGATATATTTCTGCCGATTTCAGGTTTTTCTTTCAGTTGTGAATGACAAATACCATGATCAAGGAATGCTTTAGCCTGTCAAGTGAGTTCCACAAGACTTCGCTCACTTATTTTGACTGATTTGCCTGCTGTCGTCTGTTAAATGTTTCAGAGGTTTCAGTTTGAAGACAGTAAAAGCTGGAATCTGGAAAGAGTACAGTACTCTTGCATATCTCGATTGTATATTAGAGTGTGTTGGCTATTGTCCAATAGTAATTCTATTATGCATGTGTATTAGTACTAATACAAATGGTAGCAGTAACAGCTAACATTTATTGAGTGCTTACTCTGTACTAGGCACTGTTGTATGCAATTTACACATATTACCTCATTTAATCTTCGCTATACTATTATTATTCCTATTTTATAGTAGTGGAAAAGGCCCAGAGGATTAAGGAAATTGCCCAAGGCTAGACAGCTTCAAATCTTTCCTCAGGTTGTATCTTCTTCTTCTACATTATTGATCACTCATTCACTTGAGTCAGTCCTGCCCTGAAGGGTGGTTCCTGGTTTTCATCTCATTAAATGTGAGCGCAGGCATCACTCAGGCCCCCAACCTCATTCCACTATCACCCATGTTTATATCAGTTCTTAGAAATACTTTAAATGATCAATTTTCTTAAGTTCTCAGTAGAGGGATATTTTCCTGGGGGTGGAAATATTTAATAAGCTCCTTGAATTTGAAGGTTATATGATGGGACCCTCAGATCAAAGATGCTTTAGCATTTAGCATGACTGCTAGGGACACTCAGAGATCGTTAAAAGACAAGGTTATGTTTTACAAAGTAAAGAAAATGAATAGGGCTAGAAATTAGAATGTTCTACTAATGGATTCTGTGGGGGTTTTTGTTGTTTCTGTTTTTTTGAGTGAGATATTTAATTCATTTCCAAGCCAAAACCAGATTTTTTTCCCCCCAGGAATGGTTAAAGTACAGGGGTTGGGGATGGGGGAGAGAGAATAGAGGTGATCAGACTTCACCTTCAAAACAAACCAAATCAATAAAGAAAACTGCAAACCTCTCCCCCCAACTGACCTACAGCAAACACCCTTCTTCAAGGGTCTCTTCCTCAGCCTCTCCCAGAGTCCAAGAGACAGTTCCCTGGATAATTTTTACCTGGGACAGAACCTGTTATCAACAAAAAAGTCTTATTTGGAAAAATTCTTCATGTAGGTCAGTCCATTGAACTGGGAGTATCGGATCATGCAGCCAGGGACATATGGGGTGAGTAGAATATTCTCTTCATTGGAAAATGAGAAGAGTACACAGAGAAGGCCAGCCCTTATTTCTTTGGTGACCATGAAAACTTGTGTCTACCACAGAGTAGACAGTCTTTGAGTGTAGGTGAGACTGCCATGCTTACAAAAGTGAGATCTATGCTCTCCTGACGGCTGCCTGCGGTTCACCTGGGAAAGGAGGCCCTGGCCTTGAAGATCTTGAAGGGACGATACTGCGCTGTGAGGGCCTGACAGGAAGATCACGCACCCTTTATAATGGCTGTGAGGAAGAAGAGAGGGTAAAATGGCTTTACCAAGAGTGTAGTGGAATGAGGGTGGGGGCCTGAGTGAGGTCTGTGTTCACATTTAACGAGATGAAATGCAGGAAGCCCCCTTCAGGGCAGGACAGACCCAAGTGAGTGCTCTTGGGCCTTGCACAGGGTTAATATGGAAACTGTACTGTAAGCTGTGTCTGGACACGTATGTGAAGGTGTCCACGTCCACCACCGCGAACACACCCCACAGCAGACAAGGTCCTTATCGCTGAGTCAACAGGACTCGGGCGACCCAGAGGACCTGAAGAAGCGGTGTCATTGGGGGAAGCCCACCTCTGCATGGGTAGTGGTGGGGGGCTGTCCGTGAGGACTGACATCCAGACACGCCCCCTCTCCCCCGCGGCTCCCCTCTCTGCCTAGATCCGTCCAGCAGGAGAGACATTGGCGCGTGGCCACCTGCCAAGTCAGGCCGAGGCTGCGAGGGAGGCGGCGTACGGGCTTTTCAGATACCGCCGCCGCGGCCACTCCTTTAGACTCTGGACGTGCGGAGACTGGGGACGCTCTCTCCGCCTTATAAAAAGCGCCAGGGCAAGGCCGGCGGGACAGCCCGGGAGGCGGGTACCGGGCCTCGGTGGAGTCCGCGCCGACGCGCCGCGCCGCGCCGCGCCGCGCCCCCACCTGTTGCGGCGGCCGCGCTGCGCTCAGGGCGCGCCCGGCTCCCGGGGCGGCGCGGGGCCGGAGGCGCGGGGCCGGGGCCGCCCGGCTGCGGAGATGGGCCGCTACTCCGGCAAGACGTGCCGGCTGCTCTTCATGCTGGTGCTCACCGTCGCCTTCTTCGTGGCCGAGCTCGTCTCGGGCTACCTGGGCAACTCCATCGCGCTGCTCTCCGACTCCTTCAACATGCTCTCGGACCTGATCTCGCTGTGCGTGGGCCTGAGCGCCGGCTACATCGCCCGGCGCCCCACCGGTGGCCTCCGAGCCACCTACGGCTACGCCCGCGCCGAGGTGGTGGGCGCGCTGAGCAACGCCGTCTTCCTGACCGCGCTCTGCTTCACCATCTTCGTGGAGGCCGTGCTGCGCCTGGCCCGGCCCGAGCGCATCGACGACCCCGAGCTGGTGCTCATCGTCGGCGCCCTGGGGCTGGCGGTCAACGTGGTGGGGCTGCTCATCTTCCAGGACTGCGCCGCCTGGCTCGCCTGCTGCGGCCGGGGGCGCCGCCGCCGCCACCTGCAACGGCCGCAGCTGGCCGAGGCCGGCACCCGCGGCGCTTTCGGGGGGCCCCAGAGCGCTGAGGACCCGCGGCGCGCGGAGACCCCGACAGGGCCCGGCTCGGACTCGGCCGTGACCTTCCGGGGAGCCTCGGTCGAAAGGAAGCAGGAGAAGGGGGCGACCGTGTTCTCAAACGTAGCAGGTGCCTTTCGGTTGTATCTTTTGGACCGCGCCGCCCTTCCTTCCTCCTCCTACCCAGTCCCTTTCTTCTCACACCACACCCTCTTTTTCTGCCTGCTGTTTTTGTTTTTAAATTTTAATCCATTTTGTTTACAGTCCCGCGTTACTTCTCTTCTGCTAACTAGCATATTCTCCATGATTTTTTCCTCTCCTGGGTGCTCGATTCCCTCTAGCCTCTTCCCTTCCCCCCTTCTCTCGTGTATAGGAGTACTGATTTTCTTGGAAATCAGTCCTCATTGTTGGGTAACAGATCGCACTCCTCAATGCCGCCTCCCCTTCGTTGGTTGCTATCTGAACTTTGTTTTTCTTCCTCCCCCTTTGACTATTCTTCTCTCCCCTTGGGTGTTATGGGTTTTGGGGGTGGGGGTGGGCTCCCACTCGCCATCTTTTTTGTTTTGACTTGAAGTGTGAATGAAGTCCAAAGGTGGATCACAAGGCTATTTCAAGGCCAAAATGTACTGTTCTGGGCTGGGTGTGTGTAGAAGTAGGGTCTCCCATAAACTAGTAGGAATTTAAAATAACAAAACTTTATTTTGAGTCTATTGGTTTTTTTTGCTTGTAGAACTTATACACAACACAAGGTTTCTTCTTTGAATGCAGGTGATTCCTTGAACACCCAGAATGAGCCGGAAGAGATGATGAAAAAGGAGAAAAAATCTGAAGCCCTGAATATCAGAGGTAGGGTTGACTTTGAGCCTATTTGAAACTTCCTTTCAGGGTCATTTGTGGACTATACTGTTCATTTCTGACTTTTAATAAGGCAACAGTGTGCTTGAAAGTAGGCCAGTTACCTGCATAGACTATGACCCCAGTCTCTTGCCTAATCACTGCATCGATCCTAAGAGAGAAACTAGTTGCTAATGATTTATCTTTGCTCCACTTAGACCCATGCTAATGCTGCTTGCTTTAGAGCTCCACATATCTGTCATGTTATACTTTATTTGCTTTTACCCATTCATGGATATTGCTAACATACAGTGCAGCCTATTTTAATGGAATGTGATTTTGTTTAAGGCAAGAAAGAAGTAGTTGAGCTGCTATCCAAGGTTATGCCCTGTCTTGCATTGCTGAATGACCCTATTACATCAGTGTTATTTCTGCCAGAAATCTGCTTTTGTAAAGGGACTGTTGGTTCACTAAAACCTCTACTTCCAGGCCCAAGGTGAGGGTTCTGATGAGGCCTAGGGTAGGTATCTAACTAGCATTCTCCTCACCATGTGTTCAAGATCAGAAGCATTGGGCTAAAGTCAGCCTAGGGGGTTCTGAGGTATGTTTCTACTGGACACCACCGTATCCAACGTCTCTCCTTTCTGACTTCTTGGGCACAGACTTTGCTTCAGAGTGATACCAGAAGGGATTAATCCTTAGTCTTGGCTTTGAGAATTTCAATAAGGATTAAGCAACCTTTTACCTTCATAGGGTGTAGGGAAAGCTTGTAGTGATGCTTAGATGGACATAATATCAAGAACAACTATTAATTCAGGACACATCTTCATTTTTGAAAATTTCACATCTGTTTTACAAAGGGATTCTCAGAATGGACCTATGGGAAAAAGTAAGAAATAACAACATCAATAACAATACATGAGCTCCTAAAAATTTCTAAATAACTTAAAGAAAATTTAAATGCAACAAGGGAATTTGCTTTTTAAAAGAGCTGGGTGGTGAATCTTTTTGGAAAGAGAGAATCTGTAATAAAAAATCATTATCCTTTCGTTTATCTTATCTTTCTTTTTTTAGGTTCAGTTAGAAACACACACACACACACACACACACACACACACACACACACAGAAGGATTTTAAGGTGGAGTTAACCCTCAGAGTACTTTAGTTTTTCAAAGCAAGTTCTGTTAATCATCTTCATTATTATGTTACAAAGTTGAGGTAGAGAATAGGTAAGTGGAAAGAAGCAAAGAAGAATGAACAGTAGGCCCCGGTACCTATTTTGGCCATGTTTGAGAAACTTGTATGATCTTGTTAAATTTTAGTCCAAAGTTATTGGAGTTCCTCAATGGAAAAATGTCAATGGTAGAATACTTTACTATACTTGGCTGAGCCCTTGGTCCACAGGTACTGACAAAAGTGCACCTTTAGCTTCAGATAGGGGTGAATAGTGTAGTGGCTGAAAACTAGGATTTTACTTTAAGCTGCCTGGGCTTGGGTTCTGGCTCTGCCACTTAAGAATTATACGACTTTGGACACATTGTTGATCCTCTCTAAACCTTTGGTTCCCTTATCTTTAAAATGAGCATATTGACAGTACCTACCTCATGATGTTGCTGTGAAATAGAACATGTAACGTGCTTAGGCTTAAAGTAGAAAATCCAGCTAATATTTTTATTGAAGGCATAGTTTGGGCCAGGAGCCATTCATGAATTAATCAACTGGTAATCACACCAATCTAATGAGGTGCATAATGTTGTCATTTAAGTAGTGGGTGGAATTGCTGGGTTCCAACCCACACTGCTTCAGTTAAGGGTTAGCTCAGATCATTGCTGATGCTTTTCTGTGAGTTCCTGGAGCTTTTCCATATTTTGGGCTAAGTATGAGACTGGCCTCACCTTAGGCCCTGTGTCCTTGTCTTACAGTTCAGGAAAAGACCACAGAATGTTAGAACTGGAAAGACTTTAGAGAAAATGGACTTCAACCTTTCACTTTACAGATGAGGAAACAGGGTCCAGAGATTTTGGCAACCTCCCCAAGATACTCTGGCTAGCAGCAGAGGCAGGACTGGGATCCTGGGCTCCTGTTTCACATTTCTGGCTCTTTTTATTGTCACACACTGCCTAGACTCCAGTCAGGGATGGCTTGCTTCTCCAGTATACACAGTCCACTGAATGGTTATGTTTCTAACATTTAAGCAACTGCTATAGAAAACAGGACTGCACTGTCTGCTTTACATATGCAGAGGAAACACCTGATAGGGATCCCTGTGAACAAAAATCATTTGATTTTCATTATTGTTTCTCTTATTCCATTGGGAATAAAAAAGGAGTTCTGAGAAACACATTCCATCTTCTACTGCAAAGTACAGTGAAAGCACAATCCTTTTAACATTCTCATCAGTGTGCTTTGTAGTGGTCAATTTTATTGAATGGGATCAAAGATGCTACATTAAAATGCTGTAGCAGTGTGTCAGAAGGACAATTCACCCCTTTTATTTTGGTGTAAGCATAAATAGATGAATAGCAATCCTGACATCCCTTGAAAGTAAATCTTCTTTGATAAGATTTTTCTTTATAATTTTTGATTTTCTTCTAATAAGAAAGTTCTCATCCTTTCATAACCATTTGCCCTATGTGAATGCACTCTGTTTTCAGTTATTCAACAAATTCAACAGGATGAGGGCTTTTCAAAGTGCTGGAACACATCAAATTTCAACTTAGGTCAAATTGCTCTTTCATGTTATATGCCAATTTGGGAGAATTTAGTTTTTCTCTAAAGATAGCAAGTGAGGGCCAAGTGCAGAGGTTTCCTGTCTTTGCAAAGCTACCTTGAAAGCTTTGTGACTAATCAGGTGATTGAGTTGTCTACTAAGTGGTGATCTTTGTCTCTTAGATAATGCTCCCAGATTTATCTTTCTGAATCATAGTTGTGAACACATCAGAGTCTGCTCAGAACCTTAACTGCATCTAGAATAAAGTTTAAACACTGCTGACATTCAAGGGCTTGCTGCTCTGGTGCCAATACTTCTTTCTAGACTTTTCTGCCCTTCCCTTCACCCCTTCATGGCCTTACCTTCCCCACTAGCTCTTCACCATCTCCCCCCATGCCCCTCAACATTGAGTGCACAACCATAGTGATGTGAGAAGTGCTTAGATCCTGTGGTCAGGCAGGCCTGGTTTGAGTTCTACCTCTGCCTTTTACTAACTAGGTGACCTTGGACAAATAACATAATTTCTTTGAGATTCAGTCTTCTCATCTACGTAATGAAGATAATAATACCAACACCCTTGTGTTGTTATGAGGATCGCATGTGTGGTTGGGACAGCACAGAGGATCCACTCAACAAATGGTGCCTATTATTATCATCACTTCCTGGTCAGTCCTCAGGAGTTTTCAGACATTGTTTTATATATTTTTCAGAACTAGCCTCTGGGGAAGTGAGAGATTCACAGTTGTGAATCTTTCTGCACAGAGAAGTTGGTATTTTTAGGTGCCATGGCTCATAGTTACAGTGTCAGAGTCTGTGAGTCTAAATTTAGCCCATCAGCCCCCCCAAATTGCCTGACAAGTGTGTGCTCCATTTTGGCCTCCTGTGAGTCCTCTCTGTCTGAAATGACTTCTCTTTTTTTTTTTGAGTTGGAGTCTCACTTTCCTGCCCAGGCCTGAAATGACTTCTCTTTTGACTACTGGTGAAGTCTGTATTCTCTTCAGAGTCCTGCCCAACTCATCTACCTTTAAACAAGCCTTCCGGAGATATCTCATCAGGGAGGACCCTCTTCCTCCTCCAGAAGGATGCTAATGCACTTATCTCAGAATCCTGCCAGGACTGTGGTTAACGATGACCATGCCTTCTTCATCTTTGCATGGGTGGTTAGAAAACACATTGCATCATTAAATCTCAGGAATTTAGGGGGATGATGCTTTAAGCAGTTTTTCAAACTGAAGGTCATGGCACTTTGGGGTCTAGGATCAATTTAGTAGAGTTTGATTAGCATTTAGAAAATTTATTGTAATTGAAATGGAGTAAGATAATGATAAATCCTATATAAGGGTAGGTTTTACTTTCTCATGAATCATGAATTATTTGTTCCAGTTTGTTTCTGTGTATGTGCTAGGATGCAGAACAAAATTCTTAACGTGAATTCTGGAAAAACAAATTTGAAAGCTACTCTTTGAAATAATTTTTAGGGGCTAATCGTGAGATTTCTGAGAAGGAAAAGCTGAAATTGGAATTTAGTATCTCTAGGAGGCAGGATGTAGATCTCTAGTCGTTTAACCCTTTCTAGCTGTGTGATTTTGGACAAGTTTCTTAGCGACTCTGTGCCTCAGGTTCCTCATTGTAAAATGAAGATTGTGTCAACCTGAAATAATCAAAAGGGTCAGGTTCCAATTTTATAGTCTATTCAAGTGAAAATCTGGGAATGGCCATTCCAGGATGTATCACTCCAGAGAAATGGGGATAATGCTCTGAAGTTAAAGGTGAAATTCTTGCTTATACAGGAAGAGGACAGGAAATTTAACAGGATTACAGTGTTTTCTATCTGGCTTAGGAGTTACAGCAAATTAATTAGTTACAATGTATTTTCTTTTCCATGTGTCTTCTCTATAACTGGTTTTCATTTCTTTCCAATTTAAAAGAGTGTATTTAACATTTAACTCACTGTGATAGCTATGATGTCTTGTGTGAGAAAGGTAAGAAGGAGGTTAATCTATAATGAAAGTCAACAGTAAGAGGGTTGGGGTCTTCCCTGGTTCTCTTTACCATTTACAACATTTTATAGAACAATGCGGGTAAGGGAGAGGACTTAATTTAGACAAACAAAAGCTTTCAGCTACCTGTCATGTGACTCGGGGCCCTTAATTCACATTCCTTTAGAGCTCAAAATAATTGAGTTTCAACAGCTTATTTACTTATTTACTAAAATTTTATATATTTAGGGGATACAAAGGCAGATTTCTTACATGCATATATTGCTTGGTGGTGAAATCTAGGCATTTAGTGCACCCATCACCTGAAGTGAGCATTGTATTCAATATTTACTTTTTCAACCCTCAAGCCCTTTCACCATCCCACTTTCTGTAGTCTCCAGTGTCTATTATTTCACTTTGTGTGTCCGTGAGTACTCATTGTTTATAAGTGAGAACACTGGTATTTGACTATTTGTTTCTGAGTTATTTCACTTAGGATAATGGCCTCTGGTTCCATCTATGTTCCTGCAAAAGGCATAATTTCATTCTTTTTAATGGCTGAGTAATATTCCATGGAATATCTATCTATCTGTCTATCTAATCTATCATCTATCTATAGCATTTTTTTAACCCAATCCTCCGTTGATGGATATTTAAGCTGATCCAACAGCTTAGATCTTGAAAGTGAAAATAAATAATTATATTGGCAATAATTACTTATATTCACAAGAGTGACTACCTTACAGAGTCCTTAAGAGAACTTACTGTGTAAATATATGTAACACACTTAAAACAGTGCTTGGTGTATACATGTTAGTTAGCATTACAATTATTGTTGTTATTAAATATAATTCAGGATTTGTTCTGTATCATAGGATTTATGGCTTAATCAATTAGAAAATACTGTTTTATTGAATGTCTGCTTTGCACGCCTCCAGTGCTATAATACAAACAAAGGAAGTTTAGGGTATGATGCTGACCCTCATGCTACTTATGGAGAAATAAGACTAATATGCATGAATCAGAATAGCGGACTGTCTCAGGCAATGAGAATGATGTCATGTGCATATAGGTACATGATTTTCTATTTTTATGGTAGCATTTTGTACTATCCTGAATAAAGTTAAAGTTTTGATAGTGTATAGACCAACTCTTGGGAATGTTTTGAGTTCCCGTTCTGTGGCTCAGGACAGGGACTGGGGAATAAGAAGCTGCTTTGGGGATGGAGTGGGAATGAAGGGGACACAGCATTAGAAAATGGTGATAGAAACGAAGAGCTGAATATCACATGTTCTCACTCATAAGCGGACCTTGAACAATTATCATAATACTATGAGGAAAGGGATTGGCAGCACTGGGAAGCTGCAGGGGTGAGGTGGGGGGAGGGCACACCTCATCAACAAGGGTGCTTGCATAATGAACATTTGTATACTTAACCCTAAGTTGTACTCCACATCTTTAAAATAAAATAAAAAATTTAAATAAGAGAGAATTACTCCAAAACAAACAAACAAAAAAACAACAACAAAAACGAAAATGGTGATAGCTTAATGTATGTCAAATCGGTGTCCTATTACTGTAATTAAACACTTAGCCAAAGGGAAATGCGAGGATTCTTTTGATCCCTGTATTATTATGGGGGGAAAGTTACCACAGATTACATTTAGCATGTTTACAGAATGGCATTTTACCTCCGATGTTACTCAGAATCCTGGAAGTGTTGCCAAGAGGAGGAATTAGCCCAATTAAAAAGCACCTTCCAAGTGAGACTGTTTAGTTTAGCCGTGAGTGAGTTGTTAGTAATATGGATTATTATTAATCCTACTGAATGAATCTGTGGAATACATGGAAAGACAAAGCAAACCTTTCTTCTAGAACAGTGCTTTGGAAACTTTTAGTGCTTTCAGATCACCTGGGGGGTCTTATTAAAATGAAGATTTGGATTCTATAGATCTGAGGTGGAGCCTGAGAGTCTGCATTTCTAACAAGCTCCCAGGTGATGTTGCTACTGGTCTGCAAACCACACTTTCAGTGTCAAGATTCTGATGTTGCTTTAGGTAAAAAACCAAACCAAACAAAAAAAACTTTGTACTTTATAATTCTTCTGGTCAAAATTTCGCCTAATTTACTTACTAAATTCCAATTGTCTATGTCTAATAAACAGTTGGGCACCCAGATCCTCTTTGCTGAGGATTGCATGTTTTCTATATCATAATAAATACCTTTAGGAACAATTTCCTTAATTAAAGTCACCCACAATTTTTATTATTATCCATAGAATTTTAATTTTATTTCACTGTGATAAATAGCTTTTTTTCCTTGAGTCAGGGTCTCACTCTGTCGTCCAGACTGGAGTGCAATGGCACACTCACGGTCACAGCAGCCTCAATATGCTGGGCTCGGGCAATCCTTCCTCCTCAGCATTCCAAGGAGCTGGAACCACAGGCACGTGCCACCACGCCTGGCTAATTTTTTGATTTATTGTAGAGATGAGGTCTCACCAAATTGCCCAGGCTGGTCTCAAACCCCTGGACTCAGGCAATCCTCTCGCCTCGGCCTCCCAAAGTGCTGAGATTACAGGCTTGAGCCACCGGCCCAGTCAATAAATGGCTCTTGATGCAGTGGACACATTGCTGGAGTCCCTGTTCGTGAGGCCATTTTAAACCAAATACCATTTCTTTTTTTAAAAAAAATTTTTGATTTTAAAGATGTGGGGTACAATTCAGGATTAGGTATGCAAATATTCATTATGCAGGTACCTTGTTGAAGAGGTGTGACCTCCCTCCCCTGGCAGTTTCCCACTACTGTCAGTCCTACCCCTGTTCCCCTGGCAGTTTCCCACTACTGGCAATCCACTTCCTACAGTATTATAATTGTTCAAGGTCTGCTTATGAGTGAGAGCATATGGTACTCTCTTCTTTGTTTCTGTGACAGATTTCTGAGTATGATAGACTCTAAATCCATCCAAGTTGTGGCAAAGTCCATATGTTTGTCTTTCTTTATAGCTGCACAACGAAACTGGACTGGATAAAACAAGTGTGGTACATATATGCAATGGAATATCATGCAGCCAAATACCATTTCAATGACCACTGACTGAGTGAGAAGTAGATCAATACTTCTAGAGAAGGGAGAAGATGAGTTAGGGTATAGGGAAGACAAAGAATTAAAAGAACTACTCTATTGAAAGATCTTACTTCCCCCTCCTCTTAAAAATGTTTAAAACATTTTAAAGCACAGACACTTGTCTGAAAGAAATAAAAATCATTTTTACAGCCTCTATTTTCTGGTGTGGTGCCCTTTGATGGATGGTGAGTGGTAGCAATGTGGCACTGAAATGCCATAGTCACTCTTCTACAGGTGACCTACTTGGTCAGAATCCTCCTGGGCTGTTCCTCTTCTCAGGTTCTCTGAGTCCTGAGATGGTAGCCTGAGGTTTTGTTTACTGAGAAGCAGTTGCCATTATTTTTTCATTCTGATCCGTCCTGCTGTTCTAACCCCAAAGAAAACGAATAGCAACAAGTATTCACATACTTGGGAATCTGAGTCATTGAGGGTCACATGGCTTCCAAACTTGGATCTATAATGTATTAGCCTTTCTTTCTTCCTGGCAGGTGTACTTCTGCATGTGATGGGAGATGCCCTGGGGTCCGTGGTTGTGGTCATCACGGCCATCATATTCTATGTGCTTCCCCTGAAGTCTGAGGACCCATGTAACTGGCAGTGCTACATTGACCCCAGCCTGACAGTAATCATGGTCATCATAATTTTGTCATCTGCCTTCCCACTCATCAAGGAGACCGCTGCCATTCTGCTGCAGATGGTTCCCAAAGGAGTCAACATGGAAGAGCTGAGTAAGTAGACTGGCTTCTGATCTAGAACCACTCTTGGTTTAGTGTTATTCAGGTCAATGGTCCAGCGTTAGTTCAGAGCAGTGTTTGAGTTATGTATTCTGAAATATTTTAAATCACCAGATGATAGAGACATCGTCATATGTTTTGTAGCCTAATAAGATGACTCACAGCTTCAAGAACCAAAGTTTGTTTGCAATCCACGATTTTCTGACTTAACTACAAGTTTTTGAGAATGTAATGCTTGGGTAATACCAATTTCTAGGCTGCTTACCTTCATGGCAAAGATTTATTTAACTCAGATACGGTAATTTCTGTCAAGAACTTTATTTTTATTCTCCTTGTTCTGAAAACAAGAGTCATTGATGTTCTAGACCCTGTTTTCTAGTTAACTGGTTTTTATGAGCGTGCAAATCACTACATCTCTCATAACACTGCCTGATGCTGCAGGCAGAGCAGGTGGTGGGAGGGGAAGAAGACACAGAGGAGTAGACACACAACATTGTCTTTGCCATCCCAGGAGCTAGCTGTTTCCCATTTCAGGAAATAAGGTAAATGTATGCAAACCAATTTGTGATATATACCAGGTATGCCTCTTAATAAAGTCACATAAACATATTTAAAACAGATCTTTTTAAAAAACATTAACAACAATAGCAATACTTTTATGGCACTTATTATATTACTTATTACATGTGTAAGTACTATTAACTCATTTTAATCCTTAAAATAATACTATAGGGTACTATTATCATCATTCCTAATATTAAGATGAGGAAACTGAGGCATAGAAAATGTAGGTAAATTTCCTCAGTTCATGCTGGTAGAAAGTTACTAAACTGGGATTTAGACTCTAGCTGGCTGCAAGGTCTTTGCTCCTAATCACTAGTCAATACCATCTTTCTAAATACACACTCATTTTAGAAAGTATAGGAAATACAGAAAAGCCTAAATAAGAAATTAGAAATCTCTTATAATTCAACCACGAAAATTACCACCATTATTATTTTCTTCTATATACACTGTAAAAAGAAAGATCATACCTTTTTCGCTTAAAAATGCTATGCATACATTCTTCATATCCTTAAATATGCAACTAACTTTTAAACAGCTGAATTATATTCCATTACATAATTGACTTAACTATATCCTTGTTATTTTCATTTTTTTCCTTAATGCAAAGAGCATTACCCAAACCATTCTTATAATAAAGCATTTGGTTATTTCCTTTAGGATAAATTCCTAGTACTAGAATTTCTGGTAAAAGTTTTTGACTCATATTGCCAAATTATCCCTTTTACAAAAAGGCATTCCACTTTATGCTCCTCCTAGAAGTCTACTAGAGTGCCCATTTCTGCATATATTCAACAGCCCTGGGGATTTTTTTCTTCTTGTTGTAAAACTTATTTTCTTGGATGACTTTGTATAGACTTAACAAAGTGTGGTATGGGAAATCAGAGAGGAGAAAGAAGATTATGGGCAAATGTACCCCAAAAAGTATGGTTATTTTTCTTCCTTTTCTTTTTTTATTTTATTTTCTTTTTTTTTGAGGTGAGGTCTTGCTGTGTTACCCAGGCTGGCCTCAAACTCCTTGTCGCAAATAATCCTCCTATCTGGGCCTCCCACAGCACTGGGATTACGGGTGTGAACCACCACACCTCCTTTTTCTTCCCATTATTCTTAGTAAACACACAGCAATTTTGGTGAGAATGCTTAAAGGACCATAATCCCTCATGTAAAACCATGTTTCAAATATGGCACTCACCTTAGCTTTTATTTACTCTTCTCAATTCTAGTGAGTAAACTCTCTGCTGTGCCCGGAATTAGCAGTGTACATGAAGTGCACATCTGGGAACTTGTAAGTGGAAAGATTATTGCCACCCTGCACATCAAGTATCAGAAGGACAGGGGATATCAGGATGCCAGCATAAAAATTCGAGAAATCTTCCACAACGCCGGAATCCACAATGTGACCATCCAGTTTGAAAATGTGGACTTGAAGGAACCCCTGGAGGAGAAGGACTTATTGTTGCTCTGCAACTCACCCTGCATCTCTAAAGGCTGTGCTAAACAGCTGTGTTGTCCCCCTGGGGCACTGCCTCTGGCTCATGTCAATGGCTGTGCTGAGCACAATGGCAGGCCCCCTTTAGACACATACCGAAGTGATGGCCTAAGTAGAAGAGACGCAACAGAAGTGGCCATTGAAGTGTCTTTGGACGGCTATCTGAGTGGCAACAGACAAGTTATTAACAAAACTCAGGAGGACCAATGTTATGTCAACAGCACACATTTTTAATCTGGTACCCACATAATCAGACTGTATAGACAAGGCACTTTGGAACCACTAACTTGGCTTGTGGAAGGAACTTTGTGGGTTGGACTATAATTGCACGCAGTGTGCACTTTTTGTGTTCACTTCGGGTTGGCCATTTGAGATTTTAGCTGAACATGTGTGTTAATTTTTGTATGACTGATAACCCCTTCCCATTTCCCTGGGGTGTCTCATGCTGCTCTTCAACAGTTTTAGCTTGAACATGCATTTCTAAAGCAAACTGTACTAGTGTATATATCAGGGACATTGGAGACTGGGACTCAATGACTGTGGACACAGTATTCAGAGAAGTTCTTTATTTTAAACTGATTAGAACTTCTAGCTAACTCTCAGGTGACCTTGTAGCCTAAATACATTGAAAAAATGGAATTACCATGATAGCTGTATTTTTTCCATTTGAAGATCATAAATGAGGTATTTCTTTTATAGTATTCATGGCAGAGGTATTCATGGCAGAATTATCTTTTTATTTGATTCATGTTTGTATAAATATAAAGCAAACACTTGTTAAGGTAGAAGATGTTCTCAATACATCAGATGAGGTAGAGTTTAGTAGGGGAAGAAGAAGAGAAAATGATTTTTGAACATCTCTTAATTTTGTGAGCTGAGAGAAAACTAATGTTTACTTTCTGCTGTGAACTAAAATACAGCTATAGCGTATTTCAAATGTTTAAATATATAATACATTTTTTTCACTTGGAAGTGAGGGAGTTCCTTAACTTCCTTAAGTTTGACACACGTACTTATAAACTGTCTTTTAGGGTCAATATAATTGGAACTGTTTCATTTAGTGCTTTGATAATGATTTGCTTATTTTTCAAAATTTCTTTTGAGTCTTCATTCATATGCTCACATTGATCTAAGCAGCATTTACCAGAAATACAATGAGTATTCCTGGGATAAGAGAATATATAACATTGAGTGTTAATTCTTGCCAAATAAATAAGCTAGACTGCCTTTTCTTTAATTAGACACATTTAAAAATATTTATTATAGCTGCCAACTAGTATCTTGATGGAAAAGTTGATGTCTAAGGGAGAAATGGTAATTAATTTAACTGTTGCCTTTAATGTGTTTTTGAGGAACTTAGAACTTTCTTCTATATCTCTGACCAATATTATCAAGTTAAAATAAATTTTTTATAATCCAGTTCAGACCCATAACCAAATTACATTGGAAGTAGAGAAACATCTGCCATGTATTTGACACATTGTTTAGGCATCAGTATTTAAATCAGAACAGTCTCATAAGTATGCGAAAATAAGAGGTACCTCACTGTATCTTCTTTGATAAGTTGCAAGATTGACTGAAAATGATGATCTCTTAGGGTGTGAAGTCCTGTTTAGAATCTGTACAGGCTTTATAAGAAGTGCTGAGTTGACAATAGAAACTGTATTCACATTTTTCAGCACAAACATTATTAAAAAATTTTCTTAGCCCTACATTTTAAGGCTAACGTAAATAAGCAGGTATGACCAATAGGATAGGAAATTCCTTGAAAATTTATCTGAGTTTAAGGTGACTGTGAATTAGAAAAATAGAAAAATGCCTAAAAATATTTTATCTCTAGAAGTTTATTGGGCTTAGTTATATGTGTTTTATAAGCTAAAAAGGGAGTAAAAGTAAGACATTTCTTTTTTTAGTATTAAAAGTGTGGCATAAACTCACACAAACCGGAGGATTCTCTAAGAAGCTCACCATGGAATTATGTGGGCTGAACTCTACTACATAAACATTGATTGAAATGTCTTAGCCAAAACCACATAAGAAATTTGCCTCTCGAGGACAGCCCCCTACCCTCCCACTGTGGGAGATTTTCTTCCCTCTCCATAAATCCTGTTTTCTCACTTAGAAAAAAAAAAGAAAGAAATTTGTCTCCAAATTCAAAGGTCTAATATGATTTCCCATCATTTTGCCTTTATTTAAGGGGAAAACATAATTTCACAGTTTTTGTACAACTGGCTAAAGGAATGCATATTAGTTTTCATCTAAACAATGTTCTTTAATCTCTAAAGTATTTTCTGGAAAGGAAAAAGCACTTAATTCCAACATAATTAAATCTACCCTCAGAAAAAATATCTTGATTGAAACTTACGAACATACCAAATTATGGACTAGAGTCAATGTGAAATAATGCCTTTTTAAGACAGTTTGGCTGAGTGCATTTAATAATGTCCATACAAGCTAAGTGCAATATTTTGTATTGGATTGGAGAGGTTGCATTTGCCACCTCTGGCACTGTGATGCTTGCTGTATGGAATTTTCACTTGGGCTTTAGTCTCCCTTGAATTGTCCTACCATTTAATTCTTCCAAGAAAATACAAGGGTTTTATTTTTTCCTTTGTATCAGCCCTTCTTCGTGTCAGTAACATCAGATGAGTAATAGATTGAAAACAACTTTGAGATTAGGAAAATATTACCACTCAAGTTGGTGTTCCTGTGTGCTTGGATTCGTTCCAGAAAATTCCTTCTTTTTTCTTTTTAAGAATGAAACATAATTTTTTGGGGGGGGAGTGAAATCATGGGCAGCTTTACTAGCTTTACTAAAGAAGGTAGTCTCTTCCCAGTTCACTTGGCTATGAATTGGCACTGGCAGGATTTGAACACAGACAGCTGGTTTCAGAGGCTGTGCTTTTCCCCCTTTTTTTCAATTCTCTGCTGTGCTACAGCTGTGAGGCAGCAGAACCTAGTGGTTATAAGACTAGACTCTAGTACCAGACTGATGAGCATAATTTTAAAAGTCTATGGCATCCTCTGTGTGTTAGATCAGGGACCAGTTTCCTGTTGCTAACATGACTTTCTACCTTGCCTATTGCCCTTCTGTTTCTATAGAAAGAATCCTTTTTGTATTAGTTCAGCATCAACTATAGGAAGTACTATGTTTGCTTCATTTTCCAACTTCCAAATCTGTTTTTGGAAATAGAGGTTAATTTTTTTCTTCATGATATTTAGCCATTATGAATTCCCACAGGGCTGCCAGTTTCCACTGTTGACAGAAAAAAAAAAGATCCTTCTGACTTCATGATGAAATATCAATAAAATAGGGAGACATTATTTGAGGAAGAATGAAAAATATTTTCCATGTTTAGTTACTTATTTTTTGCCACCAGCTAGACTAACTCTAGTGGTAGTTCAAGGGTGCTTTGAATGTTAAGGAAATCACTGAGGTCGATTTTGTATTATAATAAGGCAGCTGCCCTGTGAGTTAGTAAGAGCTTTTGTGATGCTTACATCAGGTTTTGTCAATCTTGGGCATTATTGACATTTTTCAAGTGGGTGAGTCCTGATGTGTGGGATCATTTTGTGTATATTTTAGGATATTTAACACCATCCTTGTCCTCTATTTATAAATGGTGGTAACATCCCCCCAAGTTTTGACAACTAAAAATATCTCCAGACATTGCCATATACCTGTGGGGAAAATTTTGCCCTGAGTTTTGAACCATTGATTAAAACTAAGGGTAGTTCAGGGACATTGTTGACTAAAACCCTTCTAGAGCCCAATAATTCTTTTAATAACTTATTCTGCAGAATTTGCTGTTTTAAAAAATATTTTAAAAAGTGAAATCAACCTATTTATAAAAATTGCAGTTATCTCTACAGAGGAACTTTGGGCCTTTAAAGAAAATATATTATTTAAAACAAAAAACCCTTACAAATCGTACTATACAGATGAGTTATGACAGTGAATGAAATGAAGAAAAAAGCTTTTGATCTCACTATTCTGTTCTGATCTCTTCAACTCTTAAATATTCTCAATTTGATGGGTCACTACTAAATGAGACTGGATAATTATCAGCACAGCTGATTCTTGGGGTTAAGGTGTTTAGTTTTTCTTAATAGTCAAAACTATCAGATTTAAACTTGATGATGTTTCTTGTTATTATTAGTTCCTGGTAAGCAGCTAGTGCTAATGATAAGTTCAGATGTTTAAAAACTTCTTTATCATTTATGACTAACTTTATCCTTTGTCAAATCACATCCATTTTCTCTGAGAGGGCAAAATATATTTCCTAATTTTAAAGTATTTTGCTTTTAAATAGATTTTCACACCCTTGTGGTAAAAGATTGCAAAAAAAGGCTGTTTTAGAAAAAATGAGGAAACATGGCCTGATTTGGATTTTGAATTTAGATTAGTGATCACTGTAGCTCTGTCACTCCCTGGATAAATTGTCAACTATTGTGCTTCTGTGTATATTTACACTCGAATAAGTCACAGGTAGAAATCAGGCTATTGAACCGGAAAACTTGTTTCTCAAATAAAACTTTCGGGGCCCATAATCCTCAATGTAATCTACATGTTCTTCTTAATCTGGAGTTTGGCTAATGCGATTGTGCCATTTTTTGGCATTTCTTTTTTCAGGTGTTTTGTCCCTGTTTACATGGAACTTGAAGGTTTGCTACATGATCAACTGTCACCTCTTAGTATGAAAACAGGCCAGAGACACCAAACCTGCTCTGAATTCTAATGAGAACAATCCAGAAAGGGTGATTTTCAAGGGAGAGTGTCCTCTTCCTGGAGGTCTGAGGTTATGTTACTGTATTGTGGAGTTTTGTTGCTTAACGTTCTCCTTCTGTCCTCCCAGGCAATTTTGCCAAAGCGTAATTCTCAGATTTGAGGGATTTGTTAAAACTCTAAGATATAAAGTTTAAATAACTCATTACTAATTGCATGTGAACCCCTCAGTAATGTGTACACATAGATATACCTTTTAAAGGTAAAAGATGTTTAATGGTGCTGTAAATAAAACTTTTTAAAAAAATAAAAACATGACTGAGATATGCTTTGGGCAATTAAATGGATAACTCAGAGTAGCTGAACTCATTTTGTCTTTGTCACTTACCCTGGTGAAACTCCTTGGATTGGTTTTAATAATTTGGGCCTAATTCCTTCTCCTTGCTGGTCTCTTCTTCACACTGCTTCTGCTGCCCCCTAACACCTGCAATGTCACAAGGACCATCTAGGCAGAAATGTCACAAATCAATGTGGCTGCCTTATACACTGTAGCCTAGACAGATCTGGCTTTCCAGTGAGTCCTATTGACCCTGGGCTACCAAATAGGCTTTGTGTAAAAGGGGAGTACCTTGGATTTAGGGAATGGTCGAGGGGGTGAGCTTACTTTTGAGAGGCCCCATTGATTTAGGAATCTCTCCAATAAGTTGACTGTAATCTTTGTGAATATTGAATTAGGGGAACAGTCTTCCAGTTCTTTCAACTGTGTATATCAATTGGTCAATTGATTTATCAGTATATCTTTATTGTCAACTGTGTGCAAAGTGATTCTTGACTCCAAGAAGTTTACAGTCTACATGTGAAGCTAAATAAGGCAGTGTGACTTAGTGGAAGTTTAAGGGGGGCTATGCGTGACCTGTGATTGTGAGGGGTACCTGAACTGGATGTGTTCTAGTACCCAACCGCACACATTTCAACCTCAGGGCAGCATTTGCAATAGGAAAGTGCTATACCACATTTCGTGACCATCAGCTTTCTTCAGTGATATGAGTCTACAGTATGAAGCAGAGGACTGAGACCAGGACTTAGGGTATAGAATCTCTACTACATTTCAAAGAGAAGCCCACTTCACCCTCTGTCCACTCCCTGCAGAATATTTTTTCATGGCACTATTATCTCGTAACATTATACTATACCACTTTGTAATGCACCACTGTATTCTTCAGCCCCATCACAGGACTTGGAACAGTAGCTGGCACATGGTGGTAGCTCCATAAATATTTATTGAATGAATAAGCATGAGAATGAAGGAATAGGTTCAACTCTTAGTGATACCAGGTACAGGTTTTGGACAAATTATTTAACTTTATTGAGCTTCAGTTTTTTTATTTATAAATGAGGCTAATGAAGAAAATCTGTGGTCCATATGAGCAGGATTGTAGGAATCAGAGAAGATAATGCATGTGAGGACAGATTTAAATGTCAGTGGATTTTATTATTTTACACTTTCAATCTGTCATTCACAATCTTCCTGTTGTCATCCTGCTTCCTCTCAACCAGGTAATTCCATTTTGTCCATATATTAAACACCATTAACTAGTGGTAAAAGCAACAAGGGAGAAAGTGAAGAGGAAAGAAAGGGTTAAGGGCAGCTTCACAGAAGAGCAAGCATCTGAAATTGGCCTTGGATTAGTTCATGAGAGGAGAAAGAGGGATAGGACATTTCACACTGAGAGCTCTGACTTGATTCTTTAGACAGTTGCTCCTAAAGCTTTTGTGGGAGGAACCTAGGGTAGCAAATTGGGGAAATGCCAGGAATAGAATATTTTTGGAGAACAGTTTTATCCAAACATCTCCCCCGCCAAGTTCTGCATTTCTCTGTACAGTGTTTCACCCCACGTACACTGAAAATCTGCAGGCTTGCACCCTGCCCAGAATGCTGGGTTCTACTAGCTGTTGCTAAGGCCTCACTGGGCATTGCCTTGGGGAGTCTGAAGATTCTCCAAATGTACTCCGAGTTCAACCTAATTTTAAAATCAGTTTTCTTTGACTCTTCCTTTTTGGTTTCAGTAGAAGCAAGGGTAAATTGCATGGGATTTATATCTACAGGGCTGGCTGGCATTTTTTTTTTTTTGAGTAGGAATAGGGAATGCTGCCCATGTTCCCCCAACACCCAGGGTAATCCCCCAAACCAGCTCTAATGTTGCAGTCTTTTTTTTTTTTTTTTTGAGTTGGAGTCTCACTCTGTCGCCCAGACTGGAGTGCAGTGGCCGCGCCCGTCCACTGTAGCCTCGACTTGCTGGGCTCCAGCGATCTTCCACCTCAGCCTTTCGAGTAGCCGGAATTACAGGCATGCGCTACCATGCCCGGCTGATTTTTTGATTTATTAGAGATGAGGTCTCGCCAAGTTTCCCAGGTGGGTCTCGAACCCGTGGGCTCAGGCAATCCACTCACCTCAGCCTCCCAAAGCGCGGGATTACAGGCTGAGCCACCGAGCCCGGCATGTTGCAGTCTTATAGCCATTTTATCTTGTTTTGTTTTTTGGTAGAGAGGAGTCTCACTATGTTGCCCAGGCTGGTTCCAAACTTCTGTGCTCAAGCCATCCTCCCATCTCGTCCTCCCAAAAGTGCTGGAATTATGGTGTGAGCTATCACACCTGGCCAGCAGCTGTTTTTTAATTGTGCCTTTATTCTTATCCTATGTCCAACTAGTCATTATGCTTAATTAATGCTCCCCTCATGAACTCCTTATGTCACCCCCACTTTTTCCATTCCTGCCCTGTCTGTCAGGTTCAGCTGTACCACCTCAATTTGTGCTATTGCAGAAGCCTCCTGACCAACTTCCTAGCTACCCTCCAAATCTTCTCTTGTCAGCTCTCCTGCTGTCTTCTGCTTCAGGAGGAAGGACAAACTCTCCAGTTTGTCACTGAGTTACCCTCCTTACCTCAGTCCCCCAGGGTTTATTTCCTTCTGTAAACAAAAGCATGAAGATACCTAAGGGAGTTAGAACGTGAGAGGGTGTCCGGACAGTTTCTGTGTGGGCTAGTACATAGAGTTTTGTATAAGTTGAGGAGTGAATATTATTCAGTAGTCTGTTCCTTTTAAGCCAGAAAGACTTCTACTTTTTTTGTTTTTAAATTACATTTGCCAAATTGTTTTCTTTCTGGTTTCTCTTTATGGCTGATGTCTTCCTTTTCTATGTGAGTGGTCACTTTGCTCCAATGCTGATTTCCTGTAGATGACAGAATGTGCGACCTTCCAACACTAGTGTTCTGACTCGGCACACACTCTGATATTGACATATCCCGTGTGAGCAATGCAACCATAATGTCTCTCATCTTGTGAGGCAAAAAAGAGTGTAGACGTTCCTTCATCTCATGTCTTCACCATGTGGCCATATATGTGACTATATCACAATAATAAACTCCAATATAGAGCCAAAATATTTGGTGTATCACACTGATTCTTTTAGGCTCGAGGATACAAGAATAAATATGCATGGGATTTTTAACCACAGGGCTGGGTGGTATTTTTTCTAGGTAGGGACAAGACAAATGTAAGGGGTTAAGTTGTCCCTGGGGCTAAGGTTGACACAGGCTTGCAGTGGTGATGATAACAACCAGGTCCCCTATCTACCTCAGAAAACTGGGACCAAAAGAAGATCATGTGAGTTTGCAGCTGTCATCTGATGTGCAAAGATATTCAGAAAAAAAGATGACAATTTTGCAAGGCATGATGCTTGATTTTTGATTCATAACTTTTTAAAAATTTTGTTAAAACTCATGCTATGTAGTACTTTCTGAGTGGGGAAACATGATTTGACCCCTGGTATGGCCAGACTTAGGTTATAGAAAAGTGTTTACAGAGATATTTTATTGTAGAAGTTAATATTAATATATGCTACAAACTATAGCTTAAGGTTTAAGCATTCTGTCTTTAGAATCTGCCTGCTTTCAAATCCCAGCTTTACCATTTGGTAGCTGTTTGACCTTTGGAAATCCATTGTCAGGGGATTTAAAACATTCTCTGGGCCTTGTTTGTGGCACCTGTAGAATGGAGACAATTGTAGTTCCCGCCTCATGAGATTGATGTGAGAACTGAAGGAAATGACCCATGCAGAGCACTAAGCAGAGTGCCTGCATCTATGAATGCTCTACGAATGCTAGGTCTTCTTTAAACCTTAATAAGTAAAATTTGAGCTAGATTTATTCCAACTTTAACTCACTACTCACAGTGGAAATGTTAAAAATGTATGATGTAGACCTGAGTGTCAGCCCCCAATCAGATTTGAAATTGCAATGACTTTACCTAAGAAGTATATAGACCTGATCACACCTCTGCCGGCCCTCCCACTCCAATCCCAAGGGACCTTATTTCTAAGAAAACAAAACCCAATGCTGGAGGGCTTCAGCAAAATACCAGGGCTCAATTCAACAGGACCTTGCCTGCCAGCCATACACAGGAGACACTTCGAACAGTGATATCACTGCGTGAGGACTGAGCGACTTCAGCTGAATCTGGGGGACCTCCATTTCTGTCAAGCCCTCCACCAACACACCTGTGGTTGAACCAGTGCGTTTTAAAGCTCAATGCAAGAGGAGACTGTACACTGTGGGGGAACCGTGGGGCATCTCAGCAAGAGGGTGCTCAAAAGGACTTATTTGAGGATTTGGGCTCACATTAAGTGATTTTTGGAGGAGGATTTGAGAAATTGAGGCTTTGCTCTAGATTGGATGTAGCCAGAAAGTGGGGATAATTCCATGACTATCTTAATAAACCCTATCTCTAAGTGGGGAATGAATCAAGACTCAAGTTTAAATGCAAGCTGCTGTCACTTGTGTTATCTAGGATAGGATCTGTTTTTTGTTTTTGCTTTTGAATTGGCGTCCACCCTGTCACCCAGGCTGGAGTGCAGTGGCATGATCATGATGTTCAAAATTCACAGCAGCCTCCACCTCCTGGGCTCAGGTGATCCTTCCATCTCAGCATCCCAAGTACTGGCACTACAGGTGCACACAACCATGCCTGGCTAATTTTTTGGGTTTTTTTGGGGGGTAGAGATGAGGTCTCACTATGTTGCCCATGCTGGTCTCAAATGCCTGGGCTCAGGCAATCCGCTTACCTTGGCCCTCCAAAGTTCTGGGATTATAGGCATGAACCACCATGCCTGGCTGGGTCTGGTGTTTTTGTAGTTTGCACAGTGTTCTTGTTTTTGTCTGTGCTTAGACATGATTATGGAGTGGTCTTATTTCTTGTCTTACTTCATCACAGTCACTATGGGGTAAATATATATGCCTCACTCCCTTTCTCTGATGACTGCACCCTGACTGGGAAGATGGCCCCTGGCCAAGGCCATCTGCACCTGGTCAAAATGTTTTGGAGATATGCACACTTGTGTTCAAGGCACGTGCCTAAGGGGGTAAACATCTTTGTTCCTGCTTTTCTGCACGTCATGTTATTGTTTGTGTCTCACTCCTTCTTCCCATTGGGGATATATAACCTCTCCCAACATTTATTGGGGCATGGAGAACTATGTACCAACTGTCCGCTATAAGTTCACTCCTGTAAGTAGTTATAAACCCATGTCTTTGCCAACCTGTCCTCCAGGTGATTTCTTCAGAATAGGCAAATAAACGTTATGCGAGTGCCCTGTTTAATTTGGGGCTCCCATGATACAGTCACCGACTGGTGACTGGTGGATACAACATCTGTCTGGTGTTGGTCCAGAGAGATAGTTTATGCTTGATAGGAGATTACCATGGCTTAGGTCTGAGAGCCTGGCCAGCCCCACAAACAATGAAGCCTGGTGTGTCCATTTCCAGATGCTAGGGCCTGTTTTGTTTTTATTATATTTTCAGTACTTAATATATTTGTTGGTTCCTTTTAATGAAGCAGGCTATGGGCATTTAAATCCTGATTAAAAGGCCACATAGAAGCTTTGTGACTCTGGGTGAGTTATTTTACCTTTTGGCACTTCAGTATCCTCCACACTTTATTGGTGAGGATGGATACCAACCTCCCAGGGATACTGTGAAAATTAAATGAGATAATGCATGTTCCTGGAAAATAATGATTTATTTACCAATTGAACTGTTTTTTAATTGAATCCCTGTGTATTATGCAGCTGTCTGATTTTAGGACAGGGATCAAATGCATTCTTTCCTTTTGCCTCATTTTATTTCTGTGCATTATGGAGTTATTATTTTAAAAAAAAAAAAAAAACCTTAAATAACATAACCAGAAGATCTGTCAGAGGCATACGGTTATTTCTTCCTTTGTATCCACTTACAGAAAATACCCACATGTTACAGCAGCTATACCATCATTGTTAGAAAGAGTCGGCTACTGTGTGCATCATAGCATGAGAACTAACACAGCCTGTGAGATGCCATTGTCCTGGCTGTCTTCTCAGCAGGAAGTGTTTGCTGAACACATGAATGAATGAATGAACGAGTGAATGAATGTAAATAGTGAAGCATAGTTCACCTCTCACTCCATAGTCCATCAAGCAGGCATTTTCTTTGTCCATCAACACTAACATTTAATTGGGGCTTCACCTCCCAGGTCACTGAGTCACGCTCAACACTTCAATGACAAGAATACTCCAAGTGAGATATCTGTGGTTCCCAAGAGTCAACAGCCCGTGAGAGAGTAGGCCTCCTATCTCCCACTTACACTGTCCTGCACTTGGGCCACCACACCCACAAACACTTTAGGCCATCAAGTTTGAAACAGATGTTTTCAGTCCTGTTGTTGATAAGCAAGTGTTCTTTGTTCTACTTCGGGGTTCATAATGTTTCTTGCGTTTCTTCCTGGCCTCCCTTTATATGCTCCTTTTGCCTTTCTTAGAACATTTTTTATTATTAAGTGGCAATAAAACAAAATAGTGCAGGTATGTATCAAGTGTTAGAGAGACTGCCAAAATTCAGAGGAAAACATGTTTGACAAGATAGCTATATAAGGTTTGTTCTCCAACCTGCTTTTTAAAATTGACAATATATCCTGGCTTTCCCAGAAAGGACATAAAGACTTACTCCACTTTGTCAACAGTTACAGAGTACTTTATAATACACCTATATCAACTGAAATATCTACTCGTCTGTTGATAAATTTTACTTTCTTAAGTAAAATTTAAGTACCATTGGCAACACTGTGACATTTCTTGGGTATTTTCTATGTAGATTTCGACTTAATGCCATTAAAACATTTCTTCTTTATTCTTTTTTGCTCCTCCTGCTCCCAATTTTTTTAAATGAGTATATGCTACTTATATAATATCAGAAAAGAAGTTACTTGAAAATAGTATTAATCTCACAAATGTTTCCCTCAGTTCTGAATTCCAAAGGCACTTATTGTTACTACTAAACCAGTATTATTTATTGATATGTATGTTTCATGTCTTCAAATAAATAGGTTTTTTGAGAACATAGAGTGCATTTTAATAATAATATCATTGACTTAGAACGTCTGTGGACAGGTGCTTGACTTGTGTATGTGATCTCATTTAATCTTCACAAAACCCCTGCAAAGTCAGTTCCCTTTTTTTTTTTACTAATGAGGAAAACAAAGCTTAGGGAGTTTAAATGATTTGATCAGCTCAGTTGCAGTGGAGCCAGGATTAGAATCAAGATCTCTGATTCCATTGCCTCTGCCCTTTTCACTATTCTGTGATATTCTCTACTTCAGAATTCACTGAGGCATTTAGCACAGGGATGGACACACAATTTATGTTTAATTAAAATTTGTTGACTTAACTATGTTGGAGGACAGTACTTCCTCTAAAGTCATATCCCCATCAGTGTATCCAAGCCAGTCTCCCCAAAGACCAATTCTACATGATACGTCTGACTGCTTCCACTAATTCTTCTTTTCTTTTCTTTGAGTCAAGGTTTCACTCTGTTGCCCAGGCTGGAGTGCAGTGGCACTATCACAGCTCACTGCAGCCTCAACCTCCTTGGGCTCAGGTGATCCTTCTGCCTCAGCCTCCCAAGTAGCTGGAACTACATGTGCAACACCATACCTGGCTAATTTTTGATGTTTTGTAGAGATGGATCTCACTCTATTACCCAGGCTGGTCTCAAACTTCTGGACTCAAGTGATCCTCTTGCCTCGGACTCTCAAAGTGTTGGGATTATAGGCATGAGTCACTGCCCCTGGCCGATACTTCCTTTCTTTATTGTATTGATGACCAGATTCTCTTCAGCATATTGGCCTTGAGACATCATAATATGGAAGGAGAAAACCTGATAGGGGAAAAAATGAAGTGATTTCTGGAAACAGCAACAGATGGTGAAAGACAAAAGGTGAAGCTCAGTAGATCAGAGGGAATGACTCCTATAAGGCCATGGTTATTGGCTGGTTTTGAAATGTGAGATGCCTATTAATTGTCCCCTTTATCTAAAAGTTGTTCATTAGAATTCATAATTGCCTTGCCATAAAAGAGAGCTTGATTGTGAACTGCTGGACAAGCAAAAACTCTGGACCTTTTAATGTTTTTGAACAACTTATTCATTAGGGGAAAAACCACACCTCAAGATGATCTCACCAGGCCTCTGGAAAGCAAGTCATGCGTTTAGAGGCATGTCTCATCGTAGAGACGTGGCCTTTCCTCTTTCTCTGTGGTAGTCTTTATGAGCATCTCTAAGTAGTTTAGGCATATAGTACCTCTGTCCTTAACTACAAGTTCTTACTCCACTAAATTCTAACATAAGATTAACTTCTGTATACCTTTTCCTTTCTGGAAGAATTTGGATTCCAAAACACGCAAGTTGCATGTCAATTCTTGAGGGGGTAATTTGGAAAAAGAGGAAACTAGGTGTTAGGAATAGAGACAGGAAATTAGAGCCCTTTGCAAAGATGCCTTGGGAAAGATAAAAGCAAATAAAGAAAACAAAACCTTGGCCTCAGGACTACATGTGGCTGACTGGAGCCACAACCTTGGCCTTGGGGTTGCATGTGCTGGAGAGGAGCCAGCATGAGCTGAGGACAAGAGCATTAAGAGTACCGGAATGCAGTGACTGGGAGGAGGAATGAGACGATAGAAGGCTAGATGTTAGGCCTGGGGTGAGACTGAGTGGTGAGCCCTGGGATCCAGAAGTTAACACAGCTATGTGTTAACCTTGGAAAAACAGTCAATATTTGGCTCAGAAAAAAAGTGCATTGTAGTATGAGGATTAGCTACTTAAGAAAAAGAATCAAAATGGACCAACAAACTGGTTTTCAAGATTGGGGAGATCACGAACATTTTCTAGCAAGAAAGCGGTGATATCATGAATGAATATAGCAACTTTATTACTTATTTACAATGTATGACTATTATTACTATTGTCTGTATTTTGCCTTTTCTTTGTAGGTTTATTTTAACGGATATTCAATTTTTATTAGGCCTTTCCTTTCAACTGAACTTTTTTTTTTTTTAAGTTATCAAAATTTACTAGAGGAAGATGAGAAAAAAGAAAGGGAGACATGCCAGAGCTGGTGGTATGGGTGGGAGAAACTGCCTCAATTGAACTTTTATGAAAAAAAGTTTAACTTTATTTTCCACTGGAAAGTTCTCCTATCGGGGACTTTTTAGAAACCTTGTCCCAATATTTGGGAAAAGTGTTCTGTTTTATGAATAGTCAGTAATAGCACCAAAAGTATGCAAAAAAACCAACAAAAAATAGGCATGAGTACAAAAGAATAAACACAAATACAATATTTGCCATGTCAACTTCATTTAAAGACATTGACAGCCCTCACTTAAATGAGAAGTTAGTTTGGGCTGAGCCGAAACGTTAACTGTAACACAATTTGTCATTGAGCTGTCTGAACTCCCATTTCTAGTTCCCCTTTTCTCTTGCCTGCTTCCACTGTAAAGGTGAGAAATGCTAACTGCCTACTCCTCCAGCCTCCTTTGCAGCTAGGGATGCCCATATGGAAATTTTGACTGATGACCAGTGTGTAGAAGAAGTTTTCAAGGTTGGGAAGGGTGAGTTCTGGGAAGACTTCTGTTCTTTTCTCACTAAAAGAAGAGATATAACTCCTACTTCCCTTTCTCTCTCTCTCTCTTTTTTTACTTGAATGCAGATTTGGTGCATAGAGTTGTGATAGTCATCTTGTGACCAAAAAAGGGAAAGAACCTCCTCACAAAAAAATTAATTTCAGAAATGCAGGTCCTGATGTCCCTGGGCCATGCAATCAGAATCACCAGCTGCTGATCTCTAGACTTCTTTTTATATGAGGAGAGTAAACCTATAATTTAAAAAAGATATTGTGAGAAAGTTTACTGTTACTTGAAGCTAAAAGCAGTCCTAACTGATTCCTAACTGATAGTATAGCTTTTTATTTTTCTTACTTCCTCATTGACAAATATTAGTCTGTTCAGGGAATTGGATTAATAGTTGATAGTACCTATGGTGAATGTATATTGTTTCAGCTATGTCTTTTATTTTCATGTATTCTCAAGTCATATTTCCAAGAACCATAATATTTTAAATAAATCTCCATATTACAGGCTGTTCTGTCTATCTGAGATCATTTCTCTTTGTTTGATATTGAAAGAGAGCAAAGGTAGCTTGTGAAAATCCGGGAAAAACCTATCTATGAGTTATCTATGAGTTTTCATAGCCTCAAAATACTAGGGGTTCAACAGTCAGTCTACATTCTCACCTCATCCTAAAACTTTCATGCAAGGAGACAGGCCAGAATTCTATCCATTTTCATAGGTGGAAAAATGGAGTCAAATAGATAAAAATTCTTA
This sequence comes from Carlito syrichta, assembly GCF_000164805.1. NCBI lineage: Eukaryota > Metazoa > Chordata > Mammalia > Primates > Tarsiidae > Carlito > Carlito syrichta. The sequence continues at coordinate 286,112 of NW_007245913.1, forward strand.
TATAAAATTTTACAGAGACAGGATGGGATCCTCCTGCCTCAGCCTCCTGGTACTATAAGTGTTCACCACCACACTCAGATAATTTTTTTCTTTAAAAAAAATTATTTTTTTTTAAGAAGAATTTTCTCCACGTTGCCTAGACTGGTCTCAAACTCCTGGCCTCAAAGTGGTTCTCTTGCCTCGACCTCCCAAAGGAATGGGATTACAGGCATGAGCCACCATGCCCAGTCTATTTACTATATCTTTTACCATGTAGTTCCATGTCCTTTGTTCTCTCCCTTCTTCCCTCCCTTCTTTCCTTTCTTCCTTTTCCTCCTCCTTTCTTCCTTTATTTGTTCCTCTTTTAATTCCATCTCTTCAAACTTTGTGCAGCCTGTTTTCAACTGAGTTTGTTGTAAATTCCATTTTCAAGAAGCAAAAATTTTAAAAGAAGATGATTAAAAGAATTTTAAATGATTATCTCTTTAAGAGTCATGTCTAGAGTTTCTCTTGCCCATTTAGGTGACTTTTTCCTCTTTCCTCAAATTAAAGAATGAGTTCCTATTTTGCTGTTTCAATTTGGTTGTGAGATCTGAATTTAGAGACAGAATTCCTGGACTGGGTTTTTGAGTCGTGGGCATATCTTTTCACCCCAGATCTTCCTTTCCCTCTGTCAAACGAGGTGAGTGGGCCGAACAATCTCCAGAGCCCTTCCCAGCATGTCTAGCCCAGGATTCCATGGTTCATGCTGTGTTTCCTGTTCCTGTTCCTGAGTGTTTCTTGCTTCTCTGCTATGGTGTCCTCCTCTGCTTGTGCAGCTGCGGCACATGATGAGTGTTTTGATTCTATTCTTGGTTAACTTTATTTCCCTTTAACTTCTTTCTGTTTTGTTTGTTTGCCCAAAGGTTTTTTTCCCCTTACATCCTTTGCCCTTGTGTTCTTGCATTGAATTCTCTCTGGATGTCTATCCCCATTGCAGTTCCATCACATAGGGCCTCTTTGTGACCCCAGTGTGAGAAGATAGGCGTAAGATCTGTTCTAAAGACTACTTGTGTCCTCACATATCTATTTTTCCCACGAGATAGCTGGATCCACGGAAACAGGAGTTTTGCCATAACTGGTTTTTCTTTTCTTTGCTAAATGGTTTTGGCATCCGCTCTATGATATTCTGTTTCTCCCCTTTGGTTTTCTTTCCTTTTTATTATTTTCCAGAAATCTAGTAAAATCATAACTACTTTCTCTATGATTACCTTTAAGCTTCAAATACTTAACATTTTATATTTTTTTCTATGGGTAGAAAGCAGCGTGGTGTGGGACCATATTCCCAAAGCAGGACCTAGCCATGGGAAATTATTTTAGGTGATAATGAACATCTTTTATTTGAATATTTTGTGTTTATTTTACTGCTTATAGAAATATAGCTATTACATTAAACTTGTAATTTCACAGTTGTGCTATAAAAATCTTCCCTTTTTAATACGTTTCCTTACATAGATATAGCCTAATTTAAAGGGAATAATGACATAATACTAATTAACATTGATTGAAAACTTTATAATAGTGTATTACATATATTAATTCACTTAATCCCCAAAACAACCCCAATGTAGGTACTATTTAACTTAAACTTTGGACATAAAGAAATAGGCATGGGCCAAGTCAGCTGTCCAAAGTCTAAAAAGCTAGTGAGAGGATTGGACATTAGGTAGACTTACTTCAGAACTATGTTTTACCCACTGAAACTTAATCCCTCTAAAAATAATAGTGTATGTGGTATATGGTTTTGGCACAAATCATAAATATATTATTTGAATGACTGAAACTTGGGAAGAACTTATGTAATGGAAAGCACATGGGCTTTGGAGTCAGACAAACTTCAAAAACTGGATTTGTTATTGGTTAATTATGTATTTCTGGACACATCTCTAACTCTCTATCAAAATGATGGAGAAAATGTTAAGTGCTCATCCTCTCATAGTTTTAACACTTATTAATTTCTATTCTTTCTTTGATTCTCAGTTTTCTCATCTTCAAAAAAATCAGGATCAGTGAACATTGAGAGGATTATAAAAAGTAACCATGACCAATGCAGAGAGGATTTCTATTTAAATCTACTTCCACTTTGCTGGCTTCTCATAGTTGGCATGTTGACATATCAGATCACCAAGTGCCTTAAGAAAAGTTCTCTTTCCCACCAGTGACCTAACCAGGGTCAGTCTGGTGAATTTCATTGATACCAGGTGCCCCACTGAGGGGAAGAGCATGGAGTACAGGGTAACTCTAGTCAGGAAGATAGCATATTCTTTGTGTGGAGCTGGGCTGATAAGAAGGGGGCTATACCTCCATCAGAAGAGAAGGGAGTGAGAGAGAGATAACCTTTCAGGGTTTGTTCTAGTTCTATGAGTCCATGTATGGATGGGTGGTTTCAGAATTGGTTTGTCCACTGTGTGGGTCATCATAAAGTGAGATTCTTGACCTGCAGGATGTGACTGTGGCCAAGGAACACCTGAGGTTCAAAATAGGAAATGCCTATAGCAGCATTCTAGTGGTAAAATATTTCCAGATTTTACAACTTTGAACTTATTATCCCATAAGGAATAATACAAATGACTCCAGACTATTTACCCAAGTGATTATAATGGCGTTTGGTAAAGATAGGACCCTTTGATTCTCCACAAATGATTAAACCTTTATGACTAATACAAGGACAATTGCATTTTAAAGAAAGAGATTGACTTGCTAAGCATTTTGAAAATAGCCAGATGCCCTGATATAATAGTTGAAAATGAAATTTTATACATCTTAGTTGAATGGGCTATTTATAAGCCCTTCTCCCCCACCCCATGAATATATGTGTAAGTTATTTTTGTTTCTTGTTTGTTTGTTTTCTTAATAATACTGAATTCTTCTTGACTTCTGTGATGAAGAATTTGAGAGAAGCAGAAGAAAAGCAGAATTTGAGTCCAAAGCTCTATATTCAAGGTTCTGTCCTTCCGTTTACGATTGCTGCGTGACCTTGGGTGTTCACGAAATCGTTCTGGACCTGAGTTTCTTAGGAGGAGGGATCTGTTCCCCGGTTTTATAGGTTGGGGTGAAGGTTATCAGATAACCTCATAAGATAATGTATGAGAAAGTGTTTTGAAAACTGTGAAGGGCTGTAAAATGTGAGGTATTGTTATTCCTCGTGTCATCTGGCCAGATGCCAGGTCATACTACCCTTCCAAGTTTCATGTGTCTTTCCTTATCTCCTCCCTAAAACTTAACTCCAAAATGGTACCAGAGTTAGAGTTTGGGAGATTCTACCATACAATTTAAGTTTTGATAGTTCCTGATTTGTTTATTTTTTGTTTTGTTTTATAAAAATAAAATGAAATCTCATTAATTTGTGGAAAAGCAAGTGAAAATTAAAATTAAAAAATGGAGCAATTAAAAACATTAGCACACTATCTCATGATGGTTTTTCCATTACAGCAAGAGTTTTAAGTGTCTACCACATGTACTCACCAACATTAGACAAAATGCCAGAGATCTTCAGTGGATCTTGAGAGAGAGAGAGAGACAGAGAAAGAGAGAGAGAGAGAGAGAGAGAGAGAGAGAGAGAGAGGGAGAGAGAGGGAGAGAGAGAAAGGAGATGCTTAAAATGTATAAGGCAAAACTAAAGCAGACATGGGCTTTACCTGGGATTCATGGGCTTATTAGGTGTCCACAGATGGACTTTCAGAGGGTCTTTGAAATCATGTCAAGATTTGTGCATATGTGCACATGTATATTTTCTTCAGAGAGGAGCCATAGCTTTCATGAGATTCTCAAAGGATCTGTAATTAAGAAAAACAATCAATCAAACAAACAAACTGAAGAACTGAGTCAGAGAACACGGCTAAGCTACAGGTAGTCTGATTAAATGGCACACAGACTATTATGTGGTGAGATTAGTCAGAAAAGCTTTTCAAAAGAATGATTGAATCAGGCCTGAGCCAAGAACAGTTTCTGCTGGGTATGCTCTTATCAATCATTAAACTAAGAAGTTGTAATACCTAGTGCATCACTAATTGAGAAAGTTTTAGAAAACTGCATTAGTCATAATTCCTAATTATACTGTTTAGTAATCAGACTTCAGTTTCAATATGTTTTGAAACTTCCCTGAGTAAAATGCAAAGTTCAAATGAACTTGCATATATAATTTTGGGGAAGCAATAGAAAGTGTGAAGGTAAAAATAACTTAAGTGGGATTTTTGGCCATCTCACTTTCTTTCCCCCCAATTCTGCCAATTTCCAGCAGAGGTAAATTGATTCCATATGTTTGTTGAGTTGCTCTTCTGTAGAAATCCCCATGTCTAGAGTTTAAAAGCTGTCTGTTACCAGGTAACTTATCCGACTGGGGAATCAGGAGGCAACAGAACCACAGTATGAGCTCAGGAGGGCCTCCATGTGGGGCTCAAATTCCACTGCTGACGTTTTGTCCTGGGAGACAGTGGGAGCAAGACTTTTCATCATACTTAGCGTACATCTCCCATTCACACACTGGGAGTTTGGATTCTTACTTCCTTCATATGTTGAAAATATTTTATCTCAGTCTTGCCTTGCCAGTTAGGTTGAGCAAGTTACTACATCTCAGTTTTCTTAATATGTTAAATAAGAGTGAGAGTATCTATTTGTTTAGGAGAAGAAACATCCTAAGGTCAAAGAAGACAAGATGAATGAAGAAGCAGGTGAACAGGTAACTGAGGGAAAGTAAGTTGAGTGAGTCCCCATTTAGTGATTTTACTGTTTCAAGCACTTTAGGAAAATTGTACCAAGTGCTTGTGATCAAAAGAAATTGGTACTCTTAACACTCATCCTTCCCTTCTCCCCTAATTTTAATTAAGACTCGAGGCCAGAGAGATAAACACAAAACAACGTATGTTAAATGGCAGAACCGAGAAACAAAACTAGGCATTCAGGCACATAAGCCTATTTTTCTTTTTTATTTTTTCAGAGTTGACCGTAGAAGGGAGGCAATCATCATCACTTGCGTTTGGTTGAGACTCAAAGGCAGGCAGGGGAGTGGGAAAGCTTTATAGTGGACAAAGGGAAGGCTTCAGTTATGCCCTGACTGAAGGCTGGAGTAAGCCTACTCTTTTTTTATTTTTTATTTTTGAGTTGGAGTTTCACTCTGTCACCTAGACTGGAGTGCAGTGGCCGCTCCCGACCACTGCAGCCTCAACCTGCTGGGCTCCGGTGATCCTTGCGCCTCAGCCTTCCAAGTAGCTGGAACTACAGGCGCACACTACCACGCCCGGCTAAGTCTTGATTTATTGTAGAGATGAGGTCTCACCAAGTTGCCCAGGCGGGTCTCGAACCTGTGGGCTCAGGCAATCCACTCACCTTGGCCTCCCAAAGTCGCTAGGAATACAGGCTGAGCCACAGAGCCCGGCCATGCCTACTTTGAACTATATGAGCTGGATTGACTCTTCCATGTATATTATAGAAATAATGTAGATTAAAAATCATTATGATGTCTTTCTTAAAATTAGTGTTCTTTCTACATACTTTCACAAGTGTTTTGAGTATTTTAATTTCTCCTTACTTATCAATTTTATTGTAAAGTGGAATTTAGCATGAAACAAGTCAGCAAAATGATGAGTTTTTAATATTTTATTAGGTGTTTAAACTTGTCTTGAACTTTGGTTTTATGATCTCATGAAAGGAAGTCTTGCATTTGTTTCTCAGAAAACTTTCTATGAATTTAATGTTTGAGGCTAAAGGTTTTGCTTTGAGTAACCAGAGACTAAAGTTCTCTTTGTGCCATATTGCTGAAAACTCCTAACCTTACCTCTCAAATATTTGATTTTTTTCCAAAATCCCAGAAGATTCTTGGGATATCTAATATGCAACACCAGTTCCATGCCCTTAATAGTAGCACCCAAAGATGAAACACAATCAATTCAATAACTCATCTGATTGCGGAAAAAGATTACAATCTAAGCATAAATTTCCTTCATTTAAGAGCATTTCATAAGATATAAATCAGTATTCCTTAGGCTCAGTTTATATGCAGCCATTAGTTTATAATCTTCTACATCAATGATGCATCCATCAGTTGTGAAAAATAGATTTGCCCGAGACTGTTCATACTGCTCTTGTATTTGGTAAAGGAACATTGGGAGAAAAATTGGAACGCAAAAAAGAACTTAAGGGTTTCAGAGTTCTAGGAAGCTCATGACAATTGCTCACAGGTTAACACTTTCAGTTTAAGCTTTACTACAAGAGGTCTTTCCAATTAAGAACATGACAGAGATTGTTATTTCTCAGACTTCATTCTTCTGTTTTCTCCTTATTGATAGAAACTTGAATATTAGCTGGGCACTTAGCTACTCAGAATAAAATCTACACTCTCAGGATGTCTCATAGCTAGATGTGGCCTGGTGACAAGTTTTAGAAAATGGAACATAAGTAGAAGTAGTGTGTGCAAATTCTTCCCCTTTCCTTCCAAGCTTCCTGGAAGGTAATAGCTGGAACTCAGGGTGAGAGAACAAATGTGGTCATTTTGAAATCAACAAACTATAGTTATTCTAAATATGTGTGCCCAAAGTATCGATTCCCATTTGATGCTTATCTTTTTACTGTTTTACTGATGTCTTTGGATAAACAAAAAGTTCTTCACTTTAATTTATCCAATTTATCAGATTCACTTCTTTTGTACACTTGGTGTTTACTGTATATTAATAGTTTTTTTCTATCCCACAAAGACTTGCCTATGGTAGTTTCAAGAAGAGTTTGTTTACCATTCACATTTAGATATATGTCACCTAGAATTAATATGTGAACATTGCGTGAGGTTCGGGTAAGCTTTATCTTCTAATATAGCTAATCAATTGACCCAGCATCATTTATTGAAAAGACACTCCACTGCTCTGCAGTGTCATCTTTGTCATAAATTGTGTTTGTATGTATGTGAGTCTGCCTTATATCTCTATTCTATTACTTTGGCCTGTTGTTTAGTATTGTGTCAGTACCACACTGTTTTAATTGCTATATCCTTATAATAAAGCTTATATCAGATAACCTTGTGATAAGTGTTTGGTCAGCAGTCTTTTTATTAGAACTTAAATATACTATACCTCTGTCTTTTGTCTTGTGTTTTTTTCTGTTGAAATGTCAACTATTCTGTTTTTTTTAAGACAATCTTTCTTTCCTTTCTGCTTTCCTTTCCCTTTTTTTTTTGAGTTGGAGTCTCACTCTGTCGCCCAGACTGGAGTGCAGTGGCCGCTTCCGGCCACCGCAGCCTCGACTTGCTGGGCTCCGGCGATCCTTCCGCCTCAGCCTTCCAAGTAGCTGGAATTACAGGCATGTGCTACCACGCCCGGCTGATTTTTTGATTTATTGTAGAGATGAGGTCTTGCTGCCCAGGCGGGTCTCAAACCCGAGGGCTCAGGCAATCCACTCATCTCAGCCTCCCAAAGGCGCGGGATTATGGGCTGAGCCACCGAGCCCGGCTTCCTTTCCCTTTCATCTTCAAGAAATCTTTTTGAGATATTCTCATTCTCTTTGGTCTTCAGCAGTTGTACTATGATGTACCCAGTATGTATTTCTTTTTATTTTTTCTGCTTGAGGTTTACAGATTTTTAATTAGTTATGTGCTTTTTTGTTTAATCAACCGTTATCTCTTTAAGTATGCTTCTCTTCCATTCTTCCTCTCCTTTCTTCTAGTTTTCATATGTTAAATCTTCTCACTGCATCCTATATATCTTGTATTCTATAATCCATTTTCCATCTCTTTCTATGCTTTATTCTGAATATTTCCTTCTGACTTACCTTCCAGTTCTTTACTTCTTTTTTCAAATGTATCTAAAAGCTGTAATACTCAGTCATCAGGTTTTCAATTTCAGTTTCTTTATTTTGTAGGTCCTGAATTCCCATTTGTTTCTTTATGTATGTACATATACATTTTTCTCACTTTTCTGGTGAATTTTTCGTGTCTTTTATTTTCTTGAACATTGCAAGTGTATTTATTTTATTTTATGTACATTATCTCTATTTAAATTTTTTTTATTTTAAATATATAGGGTACAATTCAGGGTTAGGTATACAAATGTTCATTATGCAGCTACCCTTGATGATGTGGTGTGCCCCCCTCCTCTGACTGTTTTCCACTACTGCCAATCCCACCCCTGCCCTCCCCTGGCAGTTTCTTACCACTACCAATTGCTTTCTTATAGTATTATGATAATTGTTCAAGGTCCACTTATGAGTGAGAACATGCAATACTCAGTTCTTTGTTTCTGTGATAGATCACTCAGTATTATAGCCTCTAAGTCCATTCAAGTTACTGCGACATTCATAATTTTGTCCTTCTTTATGGCTGCATAATATTCCATCATATATATGTACCACATTTTTTAAAATCCAGTCCTCTTTTGATGGTCAGCACGGTTGGTTCCATGTTTGTGCTATTGTGAATAATGCTGCAATAAATATGCGTGTGCAGGTATCTTTTCCATAGAGTGATTTGAGTTCTTCTGAGAATATTCTCAGTGGAAGGATTGCGGGGTTACATGGGGGGTCAATTTTTAGATCTTTTAGGAATCCCCACACTGTTTTCCACTGAGGCCATTCTAATTTACACTCTCACCAACAGTGTAGAAGTGTTCCCTTTTTGCCACATCTGTTGCTTTTTGAGGTATTAATGATGGTCATTCTGACTGGAGTTAGGTGGTATCTCAGTGTGGTTTTAATTAGCATATTTATTTTAAAATTGGTGTCTGAAAATGCTAATAACTGGAGTCTTTGTTGATTTATTCATATAATCTTTTTTTCTCCCTCTTTTTGTCTTTTATTCATGTCACATAGTCTTTTGGTTTGTCTGCTTATTTTTGATTATGTATTTTAAACTGTATAGCAAGGTTCTTTATATAAATAATTTGAGGTTAGGTTGACATTATCATCCTACAGAGAAGAAATCATTTTGCTTCTTCCAGACATCTAGGGGGCACTAGCAATGCTGGATGATCTCAGTTCAATGTTAGGGATTCAAAGGATTTGTAGTTGAACTGCTACCCTATAAGAATCTAATTACATATGGTTCACCCTTACTTCTAAAGGTAGCCTGTCAAGGTTCTAATCCAATGCAAGAGATGTCCATCAAGTTCTCCTGTTGACAAACCTTGACTCCAATACCTATTTCCCTAAAACTGAAGAATATCAGTGACATTAAGCTCCCCATCAGTTCTTAGGGAAAAGCAGTCCCAAACTCGGGGCTTACCTTCCTGGGCTTTCTCATCTCCATATCCTAAAATGGTAATTCTGCATTTGCTTGACAGTTCTCTATTGCTTCTAAGGAGATTTAAAAATTTTTTTTTTCTTTTCTAGCTGTCCTCAGCAGAATATTTGGTCTGAATTTCCTAGCTTGCCTTTATCAGAAACAAAAGTCCTCTTAAGCACTTAAATAATCTTTTAAGGCATGCTCCTTCTCTTACACTTTCCCTGCTGTTGGAAGTTGGATAAATCTACTTTAAAATGTTCCTGTGGTACATATACCAATGGAATATTATGCAGTCACAAAGGACAAAATTATGGACTTCGCAGCAACTTGGGTGGATTTAGAGTCTATCATATTCAGTGAATTATCACAGAAACAAAAAACTGAGTACCACATGTTCTCACTCATAAGCGGACCCTGAAAATTTATCATAATACTACAAGAAAGGGTTTGGCAGTAGTAGGACGCTGCTGCGGAGGGGACCACATAACATCAACACGGGTACCTGATATCAAACCAGATGAAGTGAGGACCAAAGGAAGGTCCAGACTTTACCTGAATGAGGACCACCTATCTACCTAATCCTGAATTGTACCCCACATCTTTAAGATAAAAATAAATAAAAACAAGTTCCTGAATTTTAGATGTCTGTGAAAGTGTTTGCTGGTAATCTGCTTGAAAAATTGACTTGACTGTTCTTGGATGTTTGCACTGCCAAACACATTTTTTACTCAGTTGATGGTTTTGCATACACGAAAATAGCATATTGGGATTTTGATGGGAATGGCATTAACTTTTCATAGTGTAAATTGGAACTAGCAGGGTGGCTTTCTTTTCTTTTTTCTTTGCTTTTCATTTTTAAATTTTACTTTCTTTTTATTTCATTTTATTTTACTGATTTCCCCTAAGTGGGCATCTCACTCTGTCGCCTAGTCTGGAGTACAGTGGCATGATCATAGCTCACTGCACCCTTGACCTCCTGGGCTCAGGAAATCCTTCCTCTTAAGTCACACAAGTAGCTGGGAGTGTTGTGCACCACCATATCCAACTAATGCTTTTTTATTTTTTGTTTTTGTAGAAGCAAGTTCTTGCTATGTTACCTAGGCTGGTCTTGAACTCTTGGCCTCAAGTGATCCTCCTGACTCAGTCTCTCAAAGTACTGGGATTATAGGCATAACTCACCACACTTGTCCTGATTTCCTTCTTTATAAAGGCTGAATAATAGTCCCTTACATTTTTTTATTCATTAATTTGTTCATCAACATTTAGGTTGTTTCTGCACCTAGGCTATTGTGAATAATGCTACAATGAACATGGGAGTGCAAATATCTCTTTAAGATCTTGATTTTAATTCTTTTGGATAAATACCCAGAGGTGATTGATGGACCAATGATAGTTCTATTTTTATTTTATTTTATTTTATTTTTGAGTCAAGGTCTCACTTTGTTGTCCAAGTTGGAGTTCAGTGGCACGATCATAGTTCACCACAGCCTTGACCTCCTGAGCTCAGGCTATCCTTCTGCCTCAGCCTTCTGAGATGCTGGGACTACAGGTGCATGCCATCATGCCTGGCTACTTTTTTATTTTTTCCTTTTTTGTGGAGATGAGGTCTTGCTATGTTGCCTAGGCTGGTCTTGAACTCCAGGGCTCAAACAATCCTCTTGCCTTGGCCTCCCAAATTGCTAGGGTTACAGACATGAGTCACTGTGTCTGGTCTATTTTTATTTTTTATTGAGGAACTTGCTTACTGTTTTCCAGCTGCAATATTTTATATTCCCACCAACAGTGCCTAAGGGTTCCAATTTCTCCACACCCTCATCCACATGTGTTAGCTTTGTTTGTTTTTTTTGAAAATAGCTATTCTAATAGATGTGAGGTGGTATCTCATTGTGGTTTTGACTTGGATTTTCCTGGTAATTAGTGATGTTGAGCATCTTTTCATATATGCACTGGCTGTTTGTATGTCCCTTTTTTTTTTTTTTTTGAGAAATGTCTATTTAAGTTCTTTGCCCATTTTAAAATTAGGTTATTTTTGCTATTAAGTTGAAGGAGTTTCTTATATATTTTGAATATTAGATGCATGGCTTTCAAATATGTTTTCCCATCTGTAGGTTACCTTTTTACTTTTTTTTCCTTTGCTCTGCAGAAACTTTTTAGCTTTATGTAGTCCCTCTTAGCTATTTTTGTTTTTGTGGCTTGTGCTTTTGATGCCACACCCAAGAAATCATTGCCAAGACCAATGTCATGAAGGTTTATCCCTATGTTTTCTTCTATGAGTTTTACATTTTTAGATCTTTTTATTACATTTTTAATCTATTTTGAGTTGATTATTGTGTATAGTGCAAGCTAGAGGTCCAATTTTATTATTTTGCATGTAGATATCCAGTTTTTCCAACACTGTTTTGTTGAAAAGACTATCCTTTCCTTGTTGTATATTCTTTGTACAGTTGTCAAAGATCAGTTGATTGTAAATGTGCAGATTTATTTCTGGGCTCTCTATTCTGTTACATTGGTCTAGGTATCTGTCTTTATGCCTATATAATCCTGTTATAATACCTGTTTTAATTTATGTAAATTTGCAATATATTTTTGAAATCAGGAAGTGTGATGCCTCCAGCTTTGTTCTCAAGACTGTATTGGCTATGTGAAGTACTTTGTGGTTCCATATAAGTTAGAATTTTTTTCTGTTTTTGTAAAAAAGTCACTTGTGCAGGGTGTGGTGGCTTGCACTTGTAATCCCAGCTATTGAGAAAGCTGAGGTGGGAGGATCACTTGAAGTCAGAAGTTCAAGACCAGCCTGCAATATAGCAAGACCACACCTCTACAAAAAGTTTTTAAAAACTAGCTGAGAATAGTAGCATGCACCCATAGACCTAGCTACTTGGAAGGGTGAAACAGGGGCATCACACCACTATACTCTAGCCTGGGTGACAGAGAGATACACAGTCTCTTTAAAAAACGCCATTTGTATTTTGATAGGGATTGCAATGAATCTGTAGATCCCTTTGGGTAGTATGGACATTTTAACAATATTGAATTTACAATCTATGAACTTGGAATGTCTTTCCATTTATTAGTGTCTTATTTAATTTCATGTGTAATTGTTTTGTAGTTTTCGGTGTACAGATCTTTTACCTCCTTTGTTAAATTTATTTTATTATTTTTGATGCTATTGTAAATGAAATTTTAAAAAAATTTCCTTTTTGCATAGTTTATTGTTAACATATAGAATGCATTAACTAGTATATAGAATGATTTTTTTGTGTTACTATTGTATCCTGCAACTTTACTGAATTTATTTGTTATTAACATTTTTTAGTGTCTGGAGTCTTTAGGGGCTTTTATGTAAAAGATAACGTCATCAGCAAACAGAGATTATTTTGTTTGTTTTCTTTTGAGTTCAGATCTCACTCTGTTGCTCAGACTGGAGTGCAGTGGCATGATCATGGCTCACTGCTGCCTTGATTTTTCTGGCTCAGGTAATTCTTCCAACTTCTATCTCATGAGTAGCTGGGACTATAGGCATGTGCCACCACACCTAGATAATTTTTTGATTTTTTTTTTTGTAAAGATGAGGTCTCGCTATGTGGCCTAGGCTGGTCTCGAACTCTTAGGCTCAAGCAATCCTCCTGCTTCAGCCTCCCAAAGTGCTGGGATTACAGATGTGAGCCACTGTGCCCCCATGGTTTTACTTCATTCTTTCTGATTTGGATACTTTAAATTTCTTTTTCTTGTCTAATTGCTCTGGCTAGGATTTTCAGTACTATGCTTGGCCTTTGGCTCTTCCCAGGTCACAGAAGCCAAGCGCCATTTTTTTTCTAATGGACAAAGGTCAAGAAGATGGCGACTGAGTCAGTCAATCTTTGTGAGTCCTGGTGTGAGTGAGTATATGGAAAATTTTGTGTACATGTTGGTGAATGAGTGGGCATGTGAGTGGCTGAATTAGTGAGGGCTAGGGAGCTAGCAGCCAGGGCTCTTCTGGTACAGTGGCTGGTACTGGAGCGGATGTGCTTGGACCTTAGCAATTCCCAGGACACAGAAGCCAAGTGCCATTTTTTTTTGTAATCAACAAAACCCTTCCCAGGAAGAAAATGCTAGGAGAGACTAACTAAGTGGCAGCTCATGAACAAGTGGTCAGGACCCTGGTGCAACAGCTAGTGCTGCAGCTTCTCTGCTTGGTCCTTGGCTCTTCCCAGGTCACAGAAGTCAAGCGCCATTTTTTTTAATGTACAAAGGTTTTCCTCTGAACAAGAATCAGGGAGAGACTACCGCCTCAGGCTCTGCCTCACCACTGCAGCAGGAGAGACTGCTGGCTCCAGGCATTGCCTCACTACTTCAGCACCTAGCTGGGCACTGGCAGCAGGGGCTGTGGAGAGAGCCCAGAGGCAGAGTCCCACCAAAGAGGACAAAAGAGGCACCTTGTCACTATCTTGAAGGCAGGGCAGGAGAGTGCTCTGACTTGCTCACCATGGAGGAACAGACCCAAGCTCTGTGGCTGGTGGATCAACTACTCAGGGGTTGATCATGACCCAGAGGGTATATCCTGAAAGCACAAACTTTGAAGTCCCAGGCACCCCACACCCTACCCTTATCCAGCCATGGGACAAAGTGTGTGGCAAGAAAGGATGAGGAAAGACTCCAAAGAGATCAGTGGTGAGTCCAGGGCTGACCCAAACCCCCTCCTCCCCAGAAATCCTCTGAATGTCAGACCTACACAACTAGACCATGACTGAGAGGGACAAACCCAGGTGGAGCCTGTATATTAGTTGCAATAGGAGAACTCTATTCCAAGATAGGCCTGGCTGGAGCACTCCCTGTGAGTACATACCTGGGGAAGAGACAATCCCAACCTCCCACCGGAGCAGATCTCCCTGACCAAATGAGAGTGTGTGTGGGGGAATTGCAGCCCCACCCACCTCTATTACCCTTCCTCCTTCCCTGCTATGGACACTGGGGAGAGAGTGAAAGAGAGTGAAAGAGAGAAGTTCTGCAGGAGAGACTAGACTAGAGGAACAATTGCTGAGCCTGTCACAAGAGGGCAGTGTTTAAAACAATTTTTTTAATTTAAAATTTTTTTTGCATGTTTGTTAGTTCATCTATTTTTAAAATATTTTTTCTTTGTGCATGAATGTGTATGTGAGGGTTGATCTACACCCCCCAATTTTTTTCTTTTCTTTTTCTGTTTCTTTCTTCTTATGTTTGTTGTTTTCTGTTTATGTGTGTATGTGAATGATTGAGTGTTCATCTTTCAATTTTGTTGTTGTTGTTTTTTTTTTTTTTCTCTTGTGTTCTTATTCTTCTTTTTTAGTTTAAGGTGTGTGTCAATATATGTGTGAGGGTTCAATCTGAATTCCTTTTTTTTCCCCCTCGGTCTTTCTGTTTTTCTTCTCCATTCACTAGGTGCTAGATGTGTGTGTGTTTAGTTTTCTTGTTTTTTGTTGTTGTTTGTTTTGTTTCACTTTGTTGTTATTCTAGTTTGTTTTAGGGTGTGTGTATGCCTGTGTGTGTTCAATTGTTTTTTGCATTGGTTTCTGCTTTCATTGTTCTATGTTTACTTTCTTTTTTAAATTCATGTTCATTTTATTTAATTCTATTTTTCTCTATGCTCCTCATTGCTGTCACTGTATCTTTCAGGGGGTATACACATGTACTGATTGCATGATCATATAAGTGGTGGGGAGTGGGTCTCAGGGAACATATACCACAATCAGTAAACATTGTAATTTAAAGTAGTTTCTAGCACCCCATACCCTACCTTATTCCACTCTCAAAACTACAAGAGACAGCAAAGCTTCCCCCCACTACAGTCCTATTTCAAAATAGAACAAATCCAGAGCCCAGATCAGGGAAGAAGAGAGGGCTGAGCAAACATCAGAAGGGAAACCCTCTTCCACTGACACTGAATAATAGAACTCAAGAGAAAAGCAAGAGATCTGTCACAAATGAGGAAAAACCAAAGGAAGAGCAAGGTAATTTCAGGTGTAACAAAGATAAAACTCCTGAAAAATCAGACCTTGGATCCAAACAATGGAAGTCACTGACCAGCCCCAGAATATGACAGGGATTGGGGAATGGATGGAAAGAGTGAATAAGACTCAAGAAAGATAAGATGCAACACCGAAAGGACTTGTAACAGAGACTTTGGCAATGAAAAATTTAATCCAGGAAATATGTAACAAGATGACTATCATGGAAAACATAATTAATCTAGCTGAATAAAGAATCTCCAAACTTGAAAACCAAAACATGGAATTAATCCGATCTGTAAAAAATATAAAAAGAAGACTCAGAAAGAACAAAGTGTACAAGAGATGTGTGATTATATCAAGAGGCTGAACCTACACCTGACTGGTATCCCAGAAGAAGAAAGGGAAATGGAGAACACCTCGGTGTAGTATTCCAGAAAACTTTCCTCATCTCATCAGTGATGTGACCAGTCAAGAATGAGAGATACAGAGAACCCTCACAAGACATCAAATGAGAAGACCAACCCTTAGACACATAGTAATTCACCTACACAAAGTAAGCACAAAAGAAAAAATCCTAAAGACAGCAAGAGAGAAAGATCAGACTGCCCACTGGGGAAAATCAATCAGAATAGCAGCAGACATATCGGCAGAAACACTACAAGCAAAAAAGGACTGGAGTCCAATATTCAAAGTCCTCAAAGATAAACAATTTCAATCAAGAATTTCCTACCCAGCCAAACTCAGGTATCAGTGATGGAGAATTAAAATCCTTCCCAGACATCCAAACCCTAAGAGACTACACAGCTTTCAGACCAGCTCTACAGGAGACACTTAAAAAGGTATTAAGCACAGAAGAAAGAAAGAAAAAAAAGAATGACCACACACTTCCCAAGAGAACAGCAGAGCACAGAATCAACAGCGAATACAGTACAACAACAAACTTGAAAACACATGTACATCAACCCCAAAGTCAAAAGAAAATAAGCAAAGAAAAAACATCATAAGAACCTCATGACAGGGATAAACAATCACATTTTAATAATCAGCCTAAATGTCAATGAAATAAATGCACCACTGAAAAGACACAGAATGGCAAACTGGATGAGAAACCAATACCCAGTTATTTGCTGCATCAAGGAAACTCATCTTACCACAAGGGATACTCAAACTTAAAGGATGGAAAATGAATTTCCAGGCAAATGAATCACAAAAGAAGGCAGGAGTCATGATCTTAATATCAGAAAAAACAACCTTTAAACTACCAAAAATTAAAAAAGATACAAAAGAATGCTGCATAGTGATAAAAGTTTCAATCTATCAACAAGAAATATCCATCCTAAACATATATGCATCCAAATGGGAGCACCAAGTTTCATAACGCAGCTTCTAGGTAAACTTAAAAAAGATACTGACTCTAATACTATCATAGTTGAGGACTTTAATACCCCTAGACAGATCATCAAGACAAAAAAATCAGCAAGGAGATCTGGAACCTCAATGTGACTTTTGATCAAATGAACTTAATTGATACATACAGAACACTCCACCCAACAATCACAGAATACACATTTTACTCATCACCACATGGAGTGTACTCCAAGATCAACCACATCCTTGGCCATAAATCAAGCATAAACAAATTTCATAATATTGAAATTCTGCCATGGACCTTCTCAGACCACAGTGGAATAAAAATAAATATCAACAACAACAAAATTCCCCCAAAACCCTCAGAGACATGGACACTAAACAGCATGATGCTAAGCAACTCCTGGGTCAACATGGAAATCGAAACAGAGATTAAAAGATACATGGAAAGAAATGAAAATGAAGAAACGTTTTATCAAAACCTCTGGGATACCGTGAAAGTGGTAGTAAGAGGGGAATTCATATTGCTACAAACACACATGAAGAAAATGGAAAGATTACAAGTTAACAGCCTAACAAATCACTTAAGGAAGCTGGAAAAGCAAGACCACCAAAACCCTAACTTCAGCAGAATCCAGATCACCAAAATAAGAACCCAAATCTTACATAGAAGACAAAAAATACAAAAAGATCAATGAAAAAAAAAAAAGCTGGTTCTTTGAAAGTATAAACAAGATTGATGGTCCCCGAGCAAGACTGACCAAGAAAAAGAGAGAAAAAGCCCAAATAAACACAATCAGAAACACAAAAGATGAAGTCAAAACTGACCCTGAAGAAATACAAAAGATCACCAGAGACTACTATGGACACTTTTATGGAAACAAACTTGAAAACTAAAAGGAAATGGAGGGCTTTCTGATATCATACAACCTCCCCAGGTTGAAACAAGAAGAAATCAGGACCCTAAATAGACCAATAACCATCCAGGAAATTGACTCTGTCATAAGAAAACTACCTACAAAAAAAAGTCCTGGACCAGATGGCTTTCCAGCAAAATTCTACAAAACATACATAGAGGAACTGATACCAATCCTATTGAAAGTATTCCAGGTGATTGAGAAAGATGGAACTCTTCCCAAATCATTTTATGAAGCTAACATCACACTGATACCCAAGCCAGGTAAAGATCCAACAAAGAAAGGGAACTACAGGCCAATATCCTTGATGAACATAGATGCTAAGATTCTCAACAAGATCCTAGCAAACCGGTGTCAACAACACATCTCAAAAATCATCCACCGTGTCCAAGTAGGCTTCATCCCCAGAATGCAGGGCTGGTTCAATATTCATAACCATAAATATAATTAAATACATCAATAGACGTAAAAACAAAACCCACATGATTATATCAATAGAAGCAGAAAAAGCTTCTGATAAAGTCCAGCATCCCTTCTTAAAACACCCTCAAACATCTAGGAACATACCTCAAAATAGTATGAGCCATCTACAAGAAACCCACAGCCAACATACTGCTAAACAGACAGAAATTGGAACCATTTCCCCTGAAAACTGGAACAAGACAAGGATGCCCACTCTCACTCCTCCTGGTCAACATAGTTTTGGAAGTCCTAACTAGAGCAATCAGACAAGACAAGGAGATCAGGGGTATCCAAACAGGAAAAGAGGAAGTCAAGTTATCCCTCTTTGCAGATGACATGATTCTATACCTCGAAAACCCAAGGGAATCTGTCAAAAACCTCCTTGCACTGATAAAGGACTTTGGCAGTCTCAGGGTATAACATAAATATGCAAAAGACAATGGCATTTCTATACACCAATAATAAACAAATAGAAACCCAAATAAAAAGCACAATCCCATTCACAATACCAGAAAAAAAATCAAAATATCAAATACCTTGGCATCTTCCTAACCAGAGACATGAAAGACCTTTATAATGAAAACTACAAAACACTGCTCAAAGAAATCCAAGAAGACACAAACAAATGGAAAAATATTCCATGCTCATGGATAGGAAGAAACAACATTGTTAAGATGTTCATCCTACCAAAGGCAATCTACAGATTCAACACAATACCCATTAAATTAGCAGCATCATTCTTTTCAAACCTGGACATGATAATACAGAAATTCATATAGAAACATAAATGACCATGAATAGTCAAAACAATCCTTAGTAAGAGAAACAAAGCAGGAGGGATCACACTTCCAGACCTCAAACTTTACTGTAAGCCTACAGTAATCGAAACAGACTGGTATTGGTACAAGAACAGGCATATAGACCAATGGAACAGGATGGATTCCGGAAGCAAAGCCTCAATTTCTCAATCAACTCATCTTGACAAAGGCTCCACCAACAACCACTGGGGAGAGGAGAACCTACTCAGTAAATGGTGCTGGAAAAACTGATTTGGTGCTGATTACATTCAGAAGACTGAAACAGGACCCCTACCTATCACCATACATAAAAATTAACTCTAAATGGACCAAAGACCTAAATAAAAAACCTCAAACTCTAAGCATCTTAGAAAACACAGGAGACACCCTTATGGAAACTGGAACTGGCAACCAATTCCTATCAGAACCCTAAGTGCCCATACCATAAGAAATAAGATAGACAAGTGGGACTTAATCAAACTGATGAGCTACTGCAAAGCAAAAACAAAATGAATGAAAAAACCATCAAGAGAGCAGGGAGACAGCTCACAGAATGGGAAAAAATATTTGCCAACTGTATATCTGACAAAAGTCCTAATATCTAGGATCTACAAGGAACTCAAACGTGTTGAAAGGGAAAAAAACAAACAAACAGCCCCATTCAAAAGCAGGCAAAAGACATGAATAGACACTCCCCAAAAGAAGATTTACAGGCAGCCAATAGACACTTTAAAAAGTACTCAGGCTCAGTAATCGTCAGAGATGCAAATCAAAACCACACTGAGATACCACCTAACCCCAGTAAGAATGGCCATCATTAATAAAACAAACAATGACAGTTGCTGGTGAGGATGCAGAGAAAAAGGAACGCTTCTACACTGCTGGTGAGAATGCAAACTAGTGCAACCTCTTTGGAAGACAGTGTGACAATTTCTGAAAGAACTAGTAATTGACTTTCCATATGATCCAGCAAATCCCCTATTGAGAATATACTTAGAAGAACTCAAATCATTCTGCAAAAAAGATACCTGCACATGCATGTTTGTTGCAGCTCTATTCACAATAGCAAAAACAGAGAACCAATCATGCTGCCCATCAAAGCTGGACTGGATAAAAAAAAAATGTGGTACATATACACAATGGAATATTATGGAGTCATAAAGAAGACAAACTTATGGACTTCACAGCAACTTGGATGTATTTAGAGTCGATCATACTCAGTGATCTATCACAGAAACAAAGAACAGAGTACCATATATTCTCACTCATAAGTGGACCTTGAACAATTATCATAATGCTATAAGAAAGGGATTGGCAGTAATGGGAAACTACCAAGGGAGATGGGATGGGATTGGTAGTTGAGGGAAACTGCTGCTAGGGGAGGGAGGGGCACACCTCATCAACAAGGGTATCTGAATGATGAACGTTTGTATACCTAACCCTGAATTGTACCCCACATGTTTAAAATAAAATAATAATAATAAAAACAAAAGGAAAGAAGTGATAACAGTGAGCATCCCGGTCTTCTCTTGATCTTACAGGAAAAGCTTTCCATTTTTCACCATTGAATATAATGTTAGCTATAGGTTTTTCAAATATAGGCATTCTTGTTTTGAAATTTCCTTCTGTTCCTAGTTTGTTGAGAGTCTTTTTTTTTTTTTTATCATGAAAGGGTATGGAATTTTGTCATAGGTTTTTTGTGCATCTATTGAGATAATCATGTAGTTTTTATCCTTTATTCTGTAATATGGTATATAACATTTTGTATGAACCATCCTTGCATCCCAGGGATAAATCCTATATGGTTATAGTGTATGAACCCTTAAATTACTGTTGAATATAGTTTGCTAGTATTTTGTATAGGTTATTTGCATTTATGTTCATCAGAGATAAAATTGGGCTGTAGGTTTCTTTCTTTAGTGACTTTATCTGGCTTTGATATCAGGTAAATGCTGGCCTCATAACTTTGGAACTGGTCTTTTGTCTTCAGTTTTTTTTTTTTTATAGATGAGATGGAGAAGAATTTGTGTTCATTCTTCTTGAAATACTTTATGGAATTCACCAGTTATTTGGTCTTGGGCTTTTTTTTTTTTTGAGATGTTTTTGATTATTTATTTAATCTTCATACTAGTTATAGATCTGTTCAGATTTTCTGTTTCGTCATGGTTCAGTCTGGTTAGGTCATATATTTCTAAGAATTTATCCATGTCTTCTAAGTTATTCGATTTGTTGGTGTATACTTGCTCATAGCAGTCTCTTATCTTTTTATTTCAGTGGCATCAGTTGTAATGAATGATCTTCCATTTACTTATTTGATTTTATTTCCTTTTTCTTAGTTAGCCTAGATAAAGGTTTGTCAATCTTATTTAGCACTTCAAAAAATCAACTCTTTATGTTGCTAATTTTTTTCTTTTCTTTTTAAAAAATTTTCTGTTTCAATAATTTTTGCTCAAATCGTCATTATTTCCTTCCATCTGCTGAATTTGGGTTTAGTTTATTCTTCCAATTTCTTGAGGTATAAAGCTAGTTTGCTGATTGAGATCTTTCATCTTTGTTAATGTAGAAGTTTACAGCAATAAACTTCCCTCTTACAACTCTTTTTCCTGCATCCCATACAGTTTGGTATATTTTGTTTTCATTTTTGTCTGTTTCAAAATATTTTCTAGTTTCCCTTCTGATTTCTTTTTGATCTATTAGTTATTAAGGAATGCTTTGCTTAATTTCCACACATTTGTAAATTTTTTAGTTTTCCTTCTGCTATTGATTTCTAGTTTCATTCCATTGTGATTGGAAAAGATACTTGATATGATTGCAGTCTTCTTAAATTTGTTCTGTATATGTCTGCTAGGTCCCTTTGGTCTACAATGCTCTTTAAGTCAGGTGTACCTTTATTGTTTTTCTCTCTGGATTGTTCTATGCATCACGGAATGTGGGATATTTAACTTTTCTACTATTATTGTGTTGTTGTCTATTTTTTCCTTCAGTCATGTCAATGTTAGCTTTATATATTTAGGTGCTGTGATAGTGAGTACATATGTATTTATAATTATTATATCTTTCTGGTCAACTGACTCATTATTATATATGTCCTTCTATGTCTTTTGTGACAGTTTTTGATATTATATAATAATAAAAGAGTCAATTGACCAGCAAGATATAACAATTCTAAGTGATATTTTATGTATGATAGGAAATATCTATTTCTTGAAGTTAGTTGATTCATTTGTAAAATTGTCTATGCCCTATATCTTTTTGGAGGGATGGGACAGGTATAGGTAGATTTCTAAATGCCTGATTTCCCTAATGGCTATTGGTATGTTCAGGTTTTCTATTTCTTTTTAAGCCAATTATGGTAATATATTTTTTTAGATGTTTGTATATTTCACCTAAGTTTTCAAATTTATTGTAATAAACTTGTTCATAGTTTACTTTTTAAAAATTTCTACCAATTTATAGTTACCAGCACCTTCGTTCTCATATTTCTTATTGTGCCGTCTCTTTTTCTCTATTGTGATTTAGTCCAGAGTATTTTATTAGACTTTTTAAATAATAAACTTCTGGTTTTATTGTTCAACTTTAAAAATAAATTTAATAGTTCTCTTTTGGCCATGTTAAGTTTGGTATGCTCCCTAGGCATCCAAGTGGGAATTTTAAGTAGGCAGTTAGATATATAAGTCTGGAGCTTACAGGAGAGGTCAGGGATGGGGACATAAATTATGAGAATGATTGGCATAGAAATAGCACTTAAGATTATGATACTAGGAAAGATCACCCACGCAAGATTTCTGATCAGTGCTCTCAAACTATCTGTGGAGAAGGACCAGTTTTATTTTTCTATTCCAATCTTTTGCAGACCAATATTAGACACTAGAAAACAAAGATATCCACATCCAAGTCTAATTTTTTATTCTTAGATACAACGACATTAAAAATACTTTGTCAAATTGCTGTTAGAAGTTTCTAAAGGCTTTCTCTCAGTTTCTGTACCTCTGTCATCATGATCTGGTGACAGTTAATAGGTTGCCACTGGTATGCAGACCATGCTTTGAGTAGTAATGGGCATGAAAAATTATAAAAGGAGAATAGAAACCTGGGGGATTCTGATCTTTGGAGATCTAGTAGTGAGGGAGAAGCCAGCAAAAAAGCCTGAGGAAGAGCAGCTATGAGGTTGGAGGAGAATCAGGCAAGTTTACCATCAGGGGGGCCTGGAGAAGAGAGTGTTTCAAGGAGACAGTGGTCAGACATGTCAAATGCTACTGACTGGTTGAGTTGAGTAATCTGAGGAAAAATAATTGGTCAATATTTAGGTTGATAAGGGAATATTTGGTATGAAATTCCCATTTGAGCAACTTGGGGAGAGGATGAGAAGGGAGAAAGAAGGGCCAAGCACACACAACTTTTTCTAAAAGTTTTGCTCTGATGGAGACCAGAGAAATAGGGCAGTAGTTGGAAGGGGACATGGGAGCAAGATAAGGCATTTTGTTTATTTATTTAAAACTAAATATGATTCCACTTATATGAGGGATTACATACACACATGCACGTGCGTGCACACACACACACGGGATTCCACTTATATAAGGTTCTTAGAATAGTCAAATTCATAGAGATAAGAGGTGGAATGGTGGTTGCCATGTTTGGGGGAGGGCAGAAGGAGGAGTTAGTATTCAATGGGTATGCAGATTCAGTTTGGGAAGATGAAAAAGTTCTGGAGATGGATGGTGATGATGATTGCACAACAATGTGAATGTACTTAATGCTACTGAACTGTACAACTAAAATGTGTTAAAAAGGTTAAAATAAGAAAATGGTAAATTTTGCGTAAAGTACACTTCACTACACTACACAACATGTATATGTATCAAGTGATACTTTTATGTGGATGGGAATAATTCAGTAGAAAGAAAACTGATGCTGCAGGTGATCTCAATTATGAAGCAATTTTACTTCAGTGGCTTTCATGTTGGGAAAGTAGGTCCCAGTCCGAATGAGCAGGGTCTGGTGGTGGGTGCATTTTCATCATGCTTCCAGTGATAACTGTAGCCTTCATTTTTGTGTGTGCAAACCTAGCCCCTGGCTTAGGCAAGAAATTAGGTTTGGGTTTAGTTCCTTTTTCCTGAGAAAGTGGAAATTCCGCTACCTATTGTCTGCTCTGACTATTGAACTGAGGGGTTGAATTTTAGCTGATTCACTACACAAAACTCAAGGCAAGAAAAGATAATAATTAAAATTAATTAAGTACTTGCCATATGCCAGATACCATACATTTAACCCCCATAAGCTTCATAAGAGCCCTATGAAATAGGTGTTACTGTTTTTATTCTCACATTTTTTTTTTTTTTTTTTTTGAGTTGGAGTCTCACTCTGTCACCCAGACTGGAGTGCAGTGGCCGCTCCCGGCCACCGCAGCCTCGACCTGCTGGGCTCCGGCGATCCTTCTGCCTCAGCCTTCCAAGTAGCTGGAACTACAGGTGCATGCTACCACGGCCAGCTAATTTTTTGATTTATTATAGAGATGAGGTCTTGCTGCCCACGGGTTCAGGCAATCCACTCAACTCAGCCTCCCAAAGGCGTGGGATTACAGGCTGAGCCACCGAGCCCGGCTTAGGTGTTATTATTTTTATGACCATTTTACAGATGTGGAGGCTGAGGCACAGAGATGTCAAATAGTTTGCCTATGGTCACACATTCAGAACTCAAGAAACGGCAGCCTTGGGATTTGGACCAAGGAAACCTGACTCCAGAACTCCAGAGTTTTACAATTTACATAGAGGGAAGATATGGAAGTATGAATTCATCATCCATCAAATAATAACTTAGGCCTGCTGATTCAAAAAATTTATCTACCATATCATCGGAACTATGTTCACATTATGGGCATTTGATTTAGTTTTAGAAAAATCTGATTTATCACACTAAATTAATATCATCAATTTGGTTTTTTTATTGGAATTAAATTCTTTTTTTTTTTTTTCGAGTTGTAATCACACTCTGTCACTTAGGCTGGAATACAGTGGCACACTCACGGTCACCCCAAGAGTCAACCTGCTTGGCTCTGGCAATCCTTCCACCTCAGCCTTCCAAGTCACTCTATCACACCCAGCTAATTTTTGATTTATTGTAGAGACGAGGTCTTACCAAGTTGCCCGGGTAGATCTTGAACCCGTGGACTCGCAATCCACTCACCTCAGCCTCCCAAAATGCTGGGATTACAGACTGAGCCACAGAGCCCAGAGGAATTAAATTCTTAAGTGTGTTATTTTTAAAGATATAAATGATCTAAAAGATATAACCAAATCTCATGTTTTTGCATATTTGTTTAATATTATAATAAAATGTTATTTAAACTAACAGTGGAAGTCCTAAGATTTGTTTATCCTTAGACTTTGACTACTAATTTTAAAAGTATTTGTATATTAAAAAATATTTTTATATAGTGGTTGGCTGAAGAGAAAGATATGAGCTTGAGACCTTTTCAGTGATCTTGGTAGGAGATAACAATTTGGATAAAAGTGGTTGTTTTGAAGATGGAAAGAAACATAGAAAAGAGAATTGGCAAGTACGAGAAAAAGGGATGGACAAGATCTATCCAGAAATAAGAAGTTATAGAACTACTGTTTCCACAGGGAGTAAGAAAATCGGGAAGAAGTGGCAGAATCTAATGCTCTGTTACAAAGGTGGCGAAATAAATAAAAGCTTCCATTAATAAATACAAAATATATATATTTTTTCTTTTCTGTAAGAAAGAGGATCGTTGCTTCTCTTCGTAGTTCCCTGAAGGTTTGCCAAACTTCTGTTTGTACAGAGGAGTTAATGTATGACTTAACAGAACTGTTCTCATTCTAGCTAAAAACACTGTGCTGAAAGGTCTCTCAGAGACCTGCCTTCAAAGGTTTCAGCTGCCTGGGTAACTGAGCAATGTTGCAGCAGAATCTCAGTTTTGAATTGCTTCCCATGGCAGGCTTTATTTAGTTCAGGATGCATTGTGATTCTTAATGCAATGTGATTCTTAAAGAATCTTTGTGTAATTTTGCATTGAGGTAACATTTGCAGGACATCCAGCACTTTTCCATGAGTATTTTCTTAGCAAAAAAAAAAAAAAAGAGTAGATTGTGACAATGTTTTGTTTAACCAAGGTTGCAGAAGACATTAAAAACAGCAGTAACTAGGTGACTTTGTGAAGGTGACCAGGGACCTTTATATGCTCTTTACGTATTCATTCCTATTTTTGACTTGCTTAGTATGGGTAAATCCTGCTGGAGTTGCAGCTGTTATTATAGATCTATAAAAATTTTTTGTAAGGGTTGAATAAAAAATGAACATTATTTTCGTAGACTTTTATGTTGACTCCTTGTTGAGAATGAAAAGATTTAATCTTGGCTCACGAAATTGCTCCTAAATACTATAATAAATTGTCACAACTACTATAGAATCTGCTTTGAATTCTAGTATACTCTAGCAAATAATGGAGAATCACAAAATATTTTTTGAACAAATTAATGAATGAACCTTTCGTTTCTGTGCGATACTTTCCACATAGACATTATTTTGGTATATTATTTGACAGAAGAGTATATTTTTTCATTTTGATCACTTACTGGAAAACATCTCCTGCCTTGAAAAACCCTAATCCTAAAATACAATTTTTCATGGCATGTGAATAAGATAACAGAAAAAATATATTACATTTCTTAACAATTGTTACCTTTTTAAAGGAGATATTAGGGTTAACTACCTTTATCTTTATCATAAATTAATAGTCATCTTCAACCCAGTTGCTAGATACATAATAAGCAAAAACTCAGGTGAAACAGTTGCAAAAGGAGGAGTAAAATAAGAAAGAAAAGTTAGAATTCTCGGTTGTTACCTTTTGCCGTGATAAAGTATTAAAAATGAATGATACAAAAGCAGAGTTACATACAATACTCAGCATCTGCCAAATTAGGATAATAAAACTATAGTCTGATGAGATTAAATGCAAAATCACAAAAAGCATATAATCATTAAAAAAAAAAAAACAGTGGACAAAGAGTATTCAGTACATGCCAGACATTCCCTGTCTTAAACTGTTCACAATTTAAACACATTTCATTCCTATGATTCAGTGAGGCAGTTAATTATTATCAGCAGTTACTCCATTTTAACAGATAAAGAAAACTGAGCTGCAGGAAAATGAATTTGTCTAAGTTTATCTGCTTGTAAGTGATATAGCCAGGACTTGAACCCAGGTGGTCTAGCTCCAAAGTCCCCACTCCTGACTGAGGCTAGGCTGCTTCTCCACAGATGGGAGCAAGGATGTCAGGTGCTGATTATCCTTAGATTCAACTGAAGACCAAGCTCTCACAATTTTTGCTTTGCAAAACGTTGAAACACCATTACTGTTGCCGAAAGAGTCTTCCTTCTTACCTTTTATCCCAAGGGGTTAGAAAGAATTCAGGAGATAATGCCAGTAAACAACTTTTAGCTTTCTGTTTAGAATTTACCATTTAAATGCAGAGAGATCATTATTATCTATATATATTTAGCGGCTACTATTCCCTATAAGTATACACAGAAAGGTGCATGTAATTAGTCCAATAAAAAACTGGTATCAGACACAAACAGAGAAAAGCAAAATAACATACGTATACAGACAGAGTTTATGTATGCACTTTTTGCTACATTATTGATTAGGACATTGATTAATTTTTTTCTGTCAAAGATCAGCTAGGGCAATGGCAACAAATAATTTTGAGATTCTAAGGTAATTAATTTTTATGTCAGTTTTATTACAAAAAGACTACAAAAAGTCTAAATGATAGAGCGAATCCTGGGTACTAAGGTCTCTTAACATTTCAGAATCTAGAAATTTTCCATCCAACTTTAACTAGTTTCTGAACAAACATGATGATGTTTGGGTTGCATAATTTAATGGATGGAGAAAACACGGTAAAGGTGCAGATGCCATTTAAAAATTACTTCAATTAATGAATATTATAAATAAGACAGAGATTTCATTATATTAGAGAAAAATTGCGTTCATTATATATGGCTATTGGTTTCACAAGAAAAGGGTTGATATAAATGTGCCGCTATTTACATATTTACTTTTGATTTGCAAGGTGGTTACGAACATTAACCAAACACTTTGCTTCCGAGGGAAAATAAATCATTGATAGTGGTTACGGCTTACAGGAGCATCGTACTAGACAAAAAAGCTTTTACTTTCAAATTTCCTACTGACATTAACAAACTCATTATATTTCTTTAATCTTTTAGCTTAGTCACGATTGCTTGGAAGCTAAGAATTTAAAGGAGGCAATTTTCAATATGTAGTTAAAAAACATGAGATTCACTAATCAGTTTCAAACTTGAAATATTTTTAAAACATTCGTTTGATTGCCAAACCTTCAACATCCTCTTTCAGTGACTTAATATTCTCTTTTAGAACCAATAATACATTTGGTTATAATAAGAATGTTGCAGATTAAATATTTAATTTATGCACATTTATTTATTTTCTTAGTATCAATTTTTGTATCTTGCACCATGATAACTATACATTAAAGCAGCGTGATGATGATGATGATGACATGAAATTTGTGAGCTTCATATTTTTTTCTAAATGTGTAAAATGGATTAGAAACAAATTAAAGATTATAAAATTAAAAATCTTCTTCCTAAACACCTTGTTTGTTTTCTTAGGGACCTAGCATCTCCCATTAGAAATAATATCTGGAATTAGTTAGCATGCATCAAAAGCTAAAACTATGTAATCTTTAAAATACTTCTCTTATAGATAAGGAATTGTCACTTGTAATAACCTTATCAACAACTCTTCGTTTACTTTTCAGAATAATTTTCTATTTTTAAAAAATTATTCTTGAGGTACTGAATTTATATATCCTACAAACTTGGATGGAACCCTTTAAACATTTTTTAACTTTGTATTTTCTCATTAAATGCTTTTGATCATATATGGAGCTATACTTAGCTTTGTTTTGAAAATGTCCTAGTTTAAGTGAAATGTCTTTACGATGATTGTGATTGAAAAGTTCAACATTTTGAGCTCTGAACAACTCATCATTTTACCTAATTGGTTGTATTACAATTTAAAATTTATTTTTCCCTTTGTTTTCCTCCCAAAAAATCTTAAAAATTATTGGATAATTTCATAAGTAAATAAAATAATATTTCTGATAGGATTATAGTTTTTGTTGTGACAGTTATGAAAACATATTTATAACAATACATTAGTGTATCAATTTATCTACTCACAAGGAATTTATTTTTTTAAACTATGCAGAAAAAAGAAAGACTTTTTAAATATCAAATGCTAACTTTAAAAACTCTAGTCTTTAGTAATTAGAATATTTCTGTTTTATATGTGGCACTAGAACTTTGCAAATTCTTAGATGCAGAGAAAAATTTCTGGAAAAGATTGGTATAGAAGATATTTTGGAGCGTCTACTCCTTAATTAAGCTGCCCAGATAGGAACTACAGAAATCCAAAATTTGCTGTGTGAGCTAAGGTCTTGTTTTCTATTTTATAGGTTTGCTAAAGGGTTAATCTAAGCAAAACTAGTATTTCCAAGTTTGACTCTAAAAGGACTAAGTTATTTTATACATATCCAAATAAAGCTTGAATTCGTTCATGCTTATTGATGCATAGAATAAAAATAATGAAATAAAATATTTGGATGAAATAGCTGAGGAACACTTATGTTAGTAATTTTTTGATATAGAAAAGTTTGGTATATGAAACCAGCTAAATTGCTAGAATAAAGAAAGCATAAGAGGTGATGTAAAAATCAACATAAAAATTGTCCAAGGTCTTCTCAAATATTAAATTTAATAGTATTTCTCCCCCTCTATTAAGTAGTTTCTAGAAAATTATATTTCTGGAGCTTTGATAATCTATAATTTTTAGAGTTTACCTATAAGTGCATATAACATTTATTAATATTTGTTAAGTATCTTCATCAACTTGAAACATCCTCTGTATTTCACAGAATTTCCATTGCAGGAAAAGTGTATATTATATACACATTTTGCCTCTATTTCCTTGAGAATACTAAAGACAAAACATGGAAGTGTAAGCTAATTTCTCTCAGTGAGTGGGGACTGATTGTTCCTGCCTTTGTCCCTCTGAATTTGTATCTGCATTTTGTTTTATATTATTTTATAACTTTTTGATATGAAGCTTTACATCATACACAAATCATATCTTGTCTAAACATTTAGTTCTGTAGGATTGTAACTGGCATAAGCTCCCTCCATCCTTGATATACTACCATGAATTGTATTCCTATTGGTATGAACTGACCTTGTCCATTTCACTTTGAGGATAATCTATGCATTTTTGATAGTTGCTTTAAACATTTATCTCTCTCAGAAAAATAATTTTGTTTCCATATAAGCATCAAACCTTAAAATTAACCTTTAGTTTCAGAAGATCAGTATTTATATGTTATTTGTACATTGTATTTTTTTGTAGGACCAGGAAAAAAGAAAACAGAATAGGTTAAAAAATGAACACCACATTCTTCCATTTTTAGATACTTTGAAAGAAGAAAAATTCCCAATCAAGAGATTATTTGATATTGAGCATGTAAACTTGTATTGAATTTAGTTAAAAAATAAAATTAACAATCATTTTTTGTTTTGGGAAAATAAAATATGTATTTAGAGGTAGGAAGGGATATCCCATTGAAGCTACATAACTTTTTCTAAACAAAAATTTTTAAAAATGTTTAAACAGAATTTATTAAAAATAAATTCTTATTTTTGCACAATTTTTGGCCTTAGTGGCCCAAGACTCTGTTTACCATCACCTTAAAAATTTATTGGTTGTTTAACTGAAAATAAACATCATTACAATTTTAAGGGGGTTCAGAGTCATATAAAATACTGTAACTCACCCTATAAATTATGAAGTTGTTTGCAAATGATGGCCATGGCGACGAAAACTGGTAGCCTTATCATCATCATCAACATCATCATCATTACATATTTTTCTTATGACTGTATATTACTTACCCTGTGGCCCAAAGAAAGTTTTGATAAGTCCTCTTGAATTGGATGCGCTTTTACAAATCCTCCATAGTTAGATAAATTCACAGCAGCTGCAAAACCTGCAAATGCTGAATATATAACTGCTGAGAAAAATTATTTCCCTTTCTCCTTAGGGATGCAACAGATTCCAGTGAGTTTTGGAAGTAAAAGTCGAAGTTAATTCTAAGCCTTGATATGTGACCTGGAAGCGCCCCCTTATGTCCAGGATCTAGAATATACAACTAAAATGTACTTGAAGACACCAGCAATGGTGGTTTTAGTATTGGACGATCTGCAACAGAAGTGGCTTTAACTTGATACTACCCCACTCACTGTCCCCTGACGACCAAGGATAAGTAATCTCTTGTTTTCTTACCAGCCTCCCAAAATCTATTTTCTGAAAGGCACCTAGACTAATTAACATTAGGATATAATTTGCTGAGATTTAATATGCTGCTCCTTTGATTTTCATTGTAGATGATGCTGTAAAAAGATTCCTGAAGTGTAGAACTTCTGGGATTACTGGGTCAGTTCAGAGGGGCCAGGAGTAGGTGAAGTAGATGAAGAAGAATTGGGCAAGTGCAGACTCTAATTTTGTTTTTATTTAAAGTTTTGCTCATTGTGGGGTTTTTTGCGTTAATTTTTTATTTTTAAAAAGATTGCATCAAAAATATTATTTATCTCTATTACAAAATTTTTGGACACTCCCTTGAATTCTACCTTTTCCCTCCTGAGTGCCTTACTCGCCTCACCCTAGTCCTGGCCCATTCAGGAGGAAATAGTCATTCTGCAGGTGCCTGCCATTCCTAGAGTTCCAGATATCACACTATGAAGTTGCCACCCAGTCCACCCTTCCAGCTGAACTTGATGACCACCAATAAATAGTTTCACCGTATCTATACAAGTACACTGTGTAGGGAAACTGAACTGGAGACTTGCTACCAATCCAGTGACGTTGAAAGGGTTTAATGAGTTCATGTAACAAGGGAGGAGGAGGTCCTTGGGTTCAAAGGATTGTAAAATAATAAAGGTATATAACATTTTTGCATTACCGTAATAAAAAAATAAAGGACCTGCCATATTGCAATGTTATCTGTAGTCCTGGAATTATCTTTCACTTATCTGGCTAAGTTCTCAATAGTCAATATTTTTAACATTTCAAAGTGCTGGTTTTTCCTGGTAGGATCAAATATATGAAACCAGGTTGGAAAAGGTATCTCCTAAGAGTATAGGGTTCAATATTAACTTTCCACAGAGCACAAATGAGGGCTTCCGGTGGGTGCCACAGTTCCCTAGGGCGAGGGCTGAAGGCTCAGCACTCCCAAGCCTGGAGTGTGATCAGATTTCAGTCTTCAAAGGTCAGCATCTGGGACTTCTGAAATGCAGTACTTGGAGAGCTTTTAAGACTTATGACAGGGAAGAATAGCTTAACTGTATTCAGCAACCCTTAGGATTCATAGGCAGTACTCTTTTGAAGACAACCTGTGATATTTTAGTGAAGTTTGTTTTCCTTTCATAGACCTGTTTCCTGGTTTCAACAAAATAGGGAACCCAGAAAGCTTTTACTTGCAGCTGGGCAAGAAGACAGGGATAGGGAGAGGATGATGATAAAAACCAAAAGTTTAAATTCACTTATATCTTTGTTTTTACATATGAAAATAGACCCCCATCTAATTTAGGCTTTTTATTTCATTTCAGTGTGACCTAGGCATCTTTATCACTGTGTGTATCAGGAATTGAAATCTCGAGGGGCAGGGTCTAATAAATCCTTTAACAGCTTTCTAGAACTCATTGTGGAAGAAATATGGCTATAAATAATAAACCAGTCACATAGTTGACACAGATTGGATTAACAGTGGTAGGGGCAGTCATGCATATTCCTTATTTTCTACTTTCACAAAAAGTCAGAGAGGTGGAGTAGTCTAACACTATATGAGAATATAGCTTTCTGTCTTATTTATAAAAAAGCATTAGGATATACTAGATATTAGACTATACTATAAAATGGGTTTCATTAATGACTTTTTATATTTGAATATACTAAAATTAAATATGAACTCAGTTAACAATCTTTGTACTTTATTTAACAAGACTTTTTTTTTTTTGGTAGAAAAGAGAGTTTTACTATATTGCCCAAGCTGATCTCATACTCCTGGCCTCAAGCAATCCCCCTCTTTGGCTCTCCAAAGTGCTGGGATTATAGGTGTGAGCCACTATACTCAGCCTATTTAATAAGACTTTTAAATTAAATTTTAAAATTAAGGAACAATTTGTTTCGAAAAAGAAGAATAGCTGCCACAAGAACAATTTCATAAATAAGAGTAACTCATTTAATCTATCATGGGATTCCAGTTTTAAAAAAATAGAGTAACATGCATAATCAGAGTGTATGTTTAAATCGTATCACTTAAGTAGCTCTATTAGGCAATACTTCAGTATAGCTAAAGCAAAGTCAAAACTCCCAGAGTTAATATTTGTAACAAAAATTCTTTCATTAACCTTGTAACCTCTTGCAGATGTCCAGAAGGTTGCAAAAGTGTTTATACAAAAATCCTCTTTTGTCTTCTTATTTTCTGAAACTAAACTTTTCATTATTCAAGATATTTGAGAGATATTTAAGAAGAGCAGACTACATTTACACAATAAATCTTATCTTCCTCAATATATTCAAGTGCTAACATCATCATAATAATATTTCATTCTTGGCCGGGCATGGTATTCAAGCCTGTAATCCCAGCACTTTGGGGAGCTGAGGCGAGAGGATTGCCTGAGCTCAGGGGTTCGAGACCAGCTTGGGTAACTTGGTGAGACCTAGTCTCTACAATAAATCAAAAAATAAGCTGGGCGTGGTAGTGCATACCTGTAGTTCCAGCTACTTGGAAAGCTGAGGTGGAAGGATTGCCTGAGCCCAGCAGGTCGAGCCTGCCACTGCACTCCAGCCTGGAAGACAGAGTGGGACTCTGACTCAAAAAAAAAAAAAAAAAAAAATCATTCTTTTTATCTTTATAAACACTTTTTTGGGGTCTGTATTTGATTAAGTAAGTTGTTATGATCTAGCCTTAGAAATTAGCCACCATTTAAAATACCAATACCATGGAAAAATGAAGCAAACTTTTAGAACATAATATGTGCATTAGGGAAAGACTCAACTTGTTATAGAGAATCATGTCCCCATGATAATCAGGTTTTCTTTCTCAAGTATCAGAATGAGCTCAGTTTAGGCCATCTTCCCAAGATGATATATGGTTTGAGCATATTCAATTCTGTATCATTAACTATTAAGATAAAACAGAGCAATTGATACATAAACAGTTTTTAAATAGTACATAGAAAAGGGGGAGTAGGGCAATAATCAGAATGTTAAACGTCAGTATTACCAATTGAATTAACTTTTTTTAATCAATATTTTTTATTATAATATTGTGGGGTATAGTAAAGGGTTAGGCATACAAATATGCTTCGTTCAGGCACCCTTGTTGATAAAAGGTGTCTCCTCATCCCCAGACAGATATTTACTACCGTTAATCTCATCTCCCTCCCCCCGCATAGTTTCCCACCACTGTCAGTCATTTTCTTATAGTATTACATTGGATGTTCAAGGTTCATTATATGAGTGAGAACATGTGATACTCAGATCTTTGTTTCTGTGAGAGGTCACTCAGTATTATAGACTCTAGTTCCATCCAGGTTGCTGCAAAATTCATGATTTTGCTCTTTTATGGCTGCGTAGTATTCCATCGTGTACATGTACCACATTTTTAAAATCCAGTCCTCTTTTGATGGATAGCATGGTTGCTTCCAGGTTCTTGCTATTGTGAACAGTGCTACGATAAACATATGTGTGCAGGTATCTTTTTTATAGAGTGATTTGAGTTCTTCAGGGTATATTCCCAGTAGGGGGATTGCGGGGTCATAAGGGAGGTTAATATTTAGAGCATTTAGGAATCGCCATACTGTCTTCCACAGAGGTTGTACAATTGAATTAACTTTAATCATGTGAGGCTGGGTGAACATTGAATTTATAAAATGCAGTAAGTCACTTAGGATGTTAGCTTAATATGTTGACTGTTTTAAATTGGCCTGAGATCATGGGGTCATAAAGGAAAGTTTTGAGCGACCAAGTTCAGTTTCATAAACTTCATTTGCCTTCACATGTAATTAGATGCAATAATAGTAATCATCTTCTTCTCCTCCCTGCAAAAGACAAATCTCTGATTTTGTTTTCTCAACCAGAAAATTTTATTGGAGGATTTTGTTAGGACAGATACAGGTAAATAATATAGAATTCTTGGCTTGAAGATGCTTTTGAGTTCTTCAACAAAATAATTTATCTGTCTCTTCATGCACAATGCAAATACTTAATTTTTTTTTTAATAAATGAAAGGATTAGCCAGGAATATCTATGCTTATTAGCCATTATTCATGGTTAGTCATTAATGCCATTTACCTCATTTGAATATTAGATATTCGATATATTTAAGTTATGATAAATTATAGTATAACCTTCCTTCCCTAAAAAAGAGTCAAGCTGGGCTCGGTGGCTCAGCCTGTAACCCCGTGACTTGGGAGGCTGAGGTGAGTGGATTGCCTGAGCCTGCGGGTTCGAGACCCACCTGGGCAACTTGGTGAGACCTCATCTCTACAATAAATAAAAAAATTAGCCGGGCGCAGTAGCGTGCGCCTGTAGTTCCAGCTACTTGGAAGGCTGAGGTGGAAGGATCGCTGGAGCCCAGCAGGTCGAGGCTGTAGTGGCCGGGAGCGGCCACTGCTCTCCAGTCTGGGCGACAGAGTGAGGCTCCCAACTCAAAAAAAAAAAAAAAAGAGTCCAGAGATGATGATTTTTATTTTCTAGTAATAAAGATTAATTAGATATTGGTCTTCAATGTTAAGTAAGTGACATATACTTAACAGAAAGCAGAAAATTGAGATGTTGCTGTTTGGGGTTTTGTTGAAGGAAAAAGATATCATTATATACCAGGAATTAGTTCTTTCTAGACAATTTTTTTTGGGCTCTGAAGAGCCCTGGCTAGATTTTTTGTTCTCTCTAGTGCAGCTGAACATTCAGAATATTCTGCTTCTATCTTTTATTATAGAATCAGAACAGATTAAAAAACAAATGCTTAAAAATCCTTAATTTATTTTTTTCTATTTAAACAAGTCACTCATATTTGTAGGAAAAAGGACATACAGATAAGCAAAATGAAAGACAAAAATTCTTCTTACCTCTATTACTTTGTCCAGTGCTATAATGTTATCAAATACAGACTGTTACAAGTTAAAGACATATTTTAATCCTAGAACAATTTCTAACACCGTGAAACAAGAACTACAGCTAATAAACTAATAATAGAGATAAAATGGAATTCTAAAAATATTCAACTAATAAATGAAAGTCAGAAAAAAATCATATGAAACAAAAATCTAAGCAAGTCCACTTAAATTAAGGTAACCATACTGATGACAACATTAAAATAGTTTAAATGTTCCAATCAAAAGGCAGAAATTAGAGATTGTGTCTGGATGAGAAAGAAAGATCTAATTATATGTTATCTATAAGAAATACACTTTACGCTGGGCGAAGGTGACACACTTCATCAACAAGGGTACCTGCATAATGAACATTTGTATACCTACCCCTGAATTGTAACCCACATCTTTAAAATAAAAAAAAGAAATACACTTTAAATATGAAGGTATAGATAGGGTAAAAATACAAAGTAGAAAATAATGTACCCTACAGGCACTTATAAGATACCTATATTAATATTAAAGTAGACCTTAAAATAAAGACTATGACTAGGAATAAAAAAGGGATTTTTCTTATTTATTTATTTATTTTTGAGTTGGAGTCTCACTCAGTCGCCCAGACTGGAGTGCAGTGGCTGCTCCCGGCCACCGCAGCCTCAACCAGCTGGGCTCCGATGATCCTTCTACCTCAGCCTTCCAAGTAGCTGGAACTACAGGCGTGCGCAACCAAGCCTGGCTAATTTTTTTGATTTATTGTAGAGATGAGGTTTTGCCAAGTTGCCCAGGCGGGTCTCGAACCCGTGGGCTCAGGCAATTCATTCACCTCGGCCTCCCAAAGCACGGGATTACAGGCTGAGCCACTAAACCTGGCAAAAAGAGATTTTTCATAAGAGTAAAGGGAGTCCTTTATCAAGAAGACATCACAATTCTAATGTGTATGCAGCCAATAACAGAGCTTCAAAGTATATAAAGGAAAAACTGATAGAACTGAAAGGAGAAATAAACAAATCTACAATTATAGTTGGAGATCAACAGTTCTATTTCAACAATTGGTAGAACAAATTGACAGAAAATCAGTAAGTATACAGAAGACTGGAAAAACACTGTCAGCCAACTTGACCTAATTGACATTTATCCATCCCTAAACAAAATTTGTTATTTCCAAGCACACATAAATTTAATCAAGATAAACTACATGCTGGCCAAGAATCGTTATATTTTAAAACTTCAATATCATACAGAGTATGCTATCTGTCTACCACAAAATTAAATTAGGCGTTAGTAGTAGAACATGATCTGAAAAATCTCCTAATATTTGGAAATTAAAGAACACATTTCTAAGTAACATATGGGTAAAAAAAAAAAATAGCCTGGGGCGGGGGACAAGGAGAGGAAACTCATTTTGCAAACTGCTCTATTTACTTAACAGTATGTTGTAATGTGTTAACATCATCACTATTTAATGATTCTGTTGTATAGAGGTACCATAACTTACTTAGTTGATTCACTGAGATTGCCCATTGAGATTTGCTGTGCAAATGCTATTGATTCCTTGCCTGATTATTTCTTTAGAAAAAGTTCTTAGGAGTCCATCATTTTGGCCAATTTCTGATCTAAGTCTTTGGTACACATTCCTCCATTTTCTTCTAAAAATTGTACCGATTTACTGTCTCATCAGAAGTTTATGAGAGCTATTGTTTCCCCATATCCCAAATAAAACTAAACATTACCTTTTTAGATGTAAGATGTGAGGTAGCAATCTAACTGTTAGCTAGTTCACTAACTTTATTTCAGAAAACACCATTTTTATTTGAAAGAATGATTGACAGATAAACAATGTTTACTCATATTTTGATATTTTGCAGATATTTTCTTGAAAATGAAAAAAGTGAGTATGTCACTTTAAGGAAAATAAGCAATGATATGATTTAATTCTTCAATTAAAAATTAGAATTTGGAAAACTTGTTTCTCCCACATTGACCTTAAAAGTTTCACAATATGTCAGTATTTTTCTGATGAGAGTGGTAGTGATATTGATGACTTGAACTTGTTGATATTGTATATTGAAATGTGTCAATTTTGAAATATCTGCATAGCTCAAAGAATCAATATTTTCCAATTTATTGGGATTTACACTATGGGCTCCCCTGATTCTAGGACCTTTGAACTTGAACTGGCATTATTTCTCTGGCTTTCCTGGGTCTTCAACCTGCAGACAGCAGATCATGGGACTTCTCAGCTTCCACAGTATGCGTGTGTGTGTGTGTGTGTGTGTGTGTGTGTGTGTGTATGCATATACACACACATATATATCCTTAGTTTCCACAAATGTATATATACATGTATATATGTATTTCTGCAAGTCAGTATTTCTATACCTATATCCTATTGGTTCTGATTCTCTGGAAAACTCTGACAAATATAACCAAAATTATTACAAAATCATGCATAAATAAAAGATTCATTTAAAGTATAAGATGAACAATGATTTTTAGTATTTCAGAATATAAAAAGTGAATTAGGCCAGGTGCATTGGCTCACACCTGTAATCCCAGTTCTTTAGGAGGTCGAAGTGAGAGGATTGCTTGAGCCCAGAAGTTTGAGACCAGCCTGGGCACATGGTCAGACCTCGTCTGTACAATAAATAAAAAAAATGAGCCAGGAGTCGTAGCACATATCTGTAGTTCCACTACTTGGAAAGCTGAGGCGGAAGGATCTACTGAGCCCAGCAGGTCGAGGGCAACAGAGTGAGACTCTGACTAAAAAAAAAAAAAAAAAAAAAAGCTTATTGGTATGGTTTCAGATTCTGCATTGCAACAAACCTTAAAGAAATGACCGTTTAGTTTATAATTAAAGAATAATATCTACAATTATCTAAAAAGTCTATTAAAATACTCTTCCAACTACATATCTTTCTTCATATGCTTCAGATTTCAACCAAAACAACATATTGATTGCAGAAGGAGATAGAAAAATCTAGTTGTTTTCTGTTAAGCTAGATATGAAATAGATTTGCAAATATGTAAAACAATGTCACTCTTTTTTTTTTGAGTTGGAGTCTCATCTCACTCTATCACACAGGCTGGAGTGCAGTGGCACATGCACTCACAGCTACCGCAGCCTCGACCTGCTGGGCTCAAGAGAACCTTCCACCTCAGCCCTGCAAGTAGCTGGAACTGTAGGCATGTGCCACCATGCCCGGCTGATATTGTGATTTATTTGTAGAGATGAGGTCTCACCAGTTGCCCAGGCAGGTCTTGAACCTGTGGACTTAGGCAATCCTCTCATCTCCTCCTCCCAAAGTGCTGGGATTACAGACATGAGCCACTGCGCCCAGCTTCACTCTTCTTACTAAATTTTTTTGTGAGGAAGAATGGTCATTGTTCTTAAAATATGTTAACATGTATTGGGTTTATTATGTCTAAAGAAAAAATACACTTTTAAAAATATTGCAATTTTAATTTCTGTTATGGTAGATACCTCTTTGGTGTCTTCAGTCATTTTTTTGTTAGGAGTTCTGACACCTGAAAAGTTTGAGAACTGCTGTACTAAACCATCTCTGCACTAGCTAACTCCTACTAACAAGAATATATACAATTAGTATATCCATGTATGTATGGGTCATTGTGAAGTGTCAAGATGATCAATAACCCTATGAACGATATTATGACAGAAAGAAGGAGAATTAATTTTACCCTGAAACAAGATACACTGCTGTTCTTGCTATGTAAAGATAAATTGATTTGGGTCCTTGTCACAGATGGCTGTTGAAAAGAAAGCCTTCATCAAATTAGTAAATATGTACAAAGTGATGGAGTCTGTACTGATTGTTCCTGTAAAGATACAACATTTAACATGGCAGCTGTGATTTGGGCTATCATCTAGTTATGTACATGGTAGTCCACCATTATGTGCCACTATCCATCTCATTTTTACAGAAGTAAAAGATAGGTGAATTGCATGAGGCTATGATGAGCTTGACCACTCTTGCACCCTTCAGGTTTGCAATGGTGATAATCTAGACCATCCCTCCAGTAATTTGATATTGCTTCTGATATACTGTCTTTCAGTTTCAGGGGTTTTCATGTTGTTCTTCCCACTATATTGGCTTTACTCTTTAGGTCAGGGAACCGGTGTGGAATCTGCCAGTTGAAAATTCCATTGTCCCACGGGAGTCATTGTGAAATGGACTTGAGCCAGAACTTTACTTATTATTTGGCTTCCATATGCCTATGTGATACCCAGAGACCATATTGGCTAAATCAGCTGGTAACAAAAATAGCTGAGGGCTAATATCTATATTAGTCCCATATATTAGTCCTTAAGAGAATTCTGAGCTTTCCCTTTTGCTCAGTGCAGTTTACCCTGTCAAATAACTGCAGGTCTCTTTGGGGAACAGAACGGAGGAATATTTACAATATATCTGTGCAGAGGTTGTAGGGTTGTTCCTTAGGAGACCTGACTTTTCCCTCAATTAGTGGGCTCTGGGTCTGTGAAGAGATTAGATCAGGACACTGGATGAGTGACTATATTACTTTATGAGCAACAGATATGAGCCTGCAAGCTACCAGCTCTTCATTTTTTCCCCACTTGTGTAACCAGAAATCAAACAATGTCTTAGGTGTTCTCCTTCGATCTTGTCCCTAGGAATACCATGATCTTGTACCTTCACTCTAAATCCCTGTCTTATGGTACCCAGAATGCCATTCTGAGCTTGTTGAACATTAAAAGTAGTTATATCCATCTTGCTTCAGTGTTTAAGTGCTGCTACCTGGGATCTGTTATTTGAGATTTCATAGCTCCATCAATACTAGGGCCTCTTGTTGCATGACAGTATGTCCTACTGTCAATTCTCTACTGCAGAGTCATTGCTAAGTTTCTCATCAGTGTGTTCCTCATTGGCTCAGCAAGGGAAATGTCTTTTGGATTCTCCAAGAGAATGTTGAGATATAGTAGGTCCTCAGGTTTTAAATAGCATATTCACTTTTCTAAGTTTTCTAATCCCTTCCTTAATTCAACTCCAAATAAATCCTTTCATTTCAACTTTATTTACTGTTAATCATTGTCAAGTTCAGTCTTCAAGGAACCATTCCAGCAAGGTCTTGGGAAGAACTATTGTTCTTGCGAGAACTTTGAATCTTTAACAATAGATGAGTGGTCCCATGTCAAAGAATTATGCTCTAACCACATTTATATTCTTACATAGCCTCTTCTACTCCATTGTAACACTCTCAAGATCCACCTTCATGCATGTTCCCCTCATTAATGTTGATGTATTTTAACCTGAGTATTAGTTATTTTATATCCACAATAATGCTGCATAACAAACAACACAAAACCTTAGTGGTATATAATAATAAACATATATTTTTGCCAACACGATTATGGTTGGCAAAGTGTTTCTGCTTACCTGGGCTCATTAGGGTCTTACTCATGCATTGAGAGTCAGTCATAGGTCAGCAAGATAGCTTTGTTGATTTTTATATGGGTTTTATATGGGTTCTTAAACATATCTGGTGGCTCCGATGCTTGGCTCTGGTTGACATAGCCTCTCATGCTCCAGCAAGTCATCCTAGGATTATTCTCATGGCATAGCAGAGGTGCAAGAGTAGTAGTATGGATGTTTTCTTGAGGCCTGGGCTCAGAATTGGCACGTGTCACTTATGCTGTGTTCTTCTGGCAAAAGCAAGCCACAAGACAAACCCAGATTCAATGGCTGTGGAAATAGACTACATTTCATGATGGGAGGCTCCTCAAAGTCACTTGCCAAGAACGCATATACAGGGAGGGGGGAAGAATTAGGGCCAGTTTGGCAAGCATAGTATATCTTCTAGTTAGAATTATCTACTTCTTTTCCATATGCAAAATATTCGTACATTCCTTCCTTTTAAAGTTTCCTCAAAGTCTTATCCCATCACAGTGTAAGTTTCAAAATCCAGGATCTTATGATCTACATCAGGTCTATAGTGGTTTCTTGGATGTATTTCGTTTTGGCATGAAGGCCTTAGAATTTAAAAAAAAATGCTATCTTCCTCTCCCCTCTGTCGCCATATGCTATGGTAAATTACAATGACACTGATATGATATGATAATGACAATAAACACTCCTATTCAAAAAGTAGAGGCACATAGCATCCTCTGTTTAATGACAAATTCTGAAATCCCAATGGAAAAATGTTTGCAGATCCTCTTGGAGTAAGGAGTGTGTCTTAATTAGGCCCTGCTTCTGCTCTTTGGAGTAGCTCTTGACTGTATCCTCTGGGCCCTTGACTCTGCCCTCTGAGATATCCTTCCTTTTCAATCCTACTTGTGTAGTTTTTTTTTTGAATTGTAGTCTCACTCTGTCACCCAGGTTGGAGTGCAATGACACATTCATGGCCACCACAACCTCAGCCTTCCAAACAGCTGGAACTACAAGCATGTTCCACCATGCCTGGCTAAATTTTTTTTTCATTTGATTGGTCTTGCCAAGTTGCCCAGGCTGGTCTCATATCTTTGGGCTCAGACAATCCTCTCACCTCAGCTTTCCAAAGTGCTAGGGTTGCAGGCATGAGCCACCACGCCTGGCTTCTACTTGGGTACTTCTAGTGAGGATAGTAGAAATTATGTCCTTAATTTCCCTAATTGGTTTGAGGCTTCTTTCCGACTGGAAGAGAAGAAATATTCATATTCTGAGATTAAAATGAGATTTCTAAATTGTTTTACATATCTATTTAACTTTTCAAGGACCAGGCTCCTAGAGTTACTGTGTGTTATAAAGAAGAGATTACCTTCCTATGGCTAGAGATCTTGCTATGATATGATAATAGGACATTGAAGTCCAGGGGATTCTGGAAAGAGAGAAGGAGAGAAAATAAGAAGGGTAGGAAGATTTGTGGGTTTTTATTTGTCTTTCTGGATTTTGTCCTGGAAGGAGAGATATTTTAGATAAGGTGAAGTGAATACCAATGACTGAAGGGTTCTTCCCTCACTCTGTGAGAGAAGAAAGTCTCATGGGTGCTGCTCCTGCATCCAACTTTTAGAGGGTCACTGCAGCTTAGTAGCTCTATATTGTGAGATAGTGCAGCATTTTAAAGTCTCAGCTTTCCCAAGAGCCCGTTGGTTTATTAGAGGCATGGAATGGACCCAAATGTAGCTGAGGTGTGCTGAGGACTTGGCTGGGTAGGCTTAATGTACCAGGGCAAGGTGGTTCTCTAGTGATAACTGCAGGGTAGATAGTTCAGGTTGGGGCACACGCAGAGGCACAGCTAGACTTCCAGAGAGCCTGTGGTGCTAGGGAGAGTGGAGGGGAGACAAAATCATGAAGACAAGATAACCCTGGCTTCCTGGGA
This sequence comes from Carlito syrichta, assembly GCF_000164805.1. NCBI lineage: Eukaryota > Metazoa > Chordata > Mammalia > Primates > Tarsiidae > Carlito > Carlito syrichta. The sequence goes on from NW_007245913.1 coordinate 329,454, forward strand.
ATGGGGCCTGACCCTCTAAACCAATAGAATGACTATGAGTTCACCAGGAACTCGAACATGTGCGATATGCCCAACAGGGCTTCTGGCAACCAGACAGAAGACAAATCTTGGAGGTGAGAGGACACTATGTCATAGGACCCTGATTCTTCCTCTCTGTCTTGATGCTCTGTGATCCATACCCCCTCATGATGATGTCTGGTGAGGAAAGGTGAGTATGCTGTGAAAGGTAAATAAATGTGAGTGACTTAGTTTCTCCTAAAGAGATGGCAATTACTTAAAGAAAGTGTTTTTAAATCATATGGACATTAAGTTAATTTTATTCTCATTAACCAGTGAAAGGAATCAGATAAGAACAAGACTGATAAAAATAAAATAATAATCATGCTCACTAATATTGATTGAACACTTACTATGTAGGTAGCAAATTTAATAATCACACTAACCCTGTGAAGTGGTTACTATTGCTGTCCCTATTTTCTTTATGAGGAGATTAAGGCACATAGGGTTTAGAAAATTTCCCCAAGGCACACAGCTAGTAAATGGTAGAACCAGAATTCAAAAGCAGGACGTTTGAAATCAGAGTCTGCGTTCTTACCCATCTCCTTTGCACAAATTATAGAATGAGATACATTTGCAGTTCCACTTCGTACATGATCAGTAAGTATTTTCTGGGTAAATGAATGCTGTGCTGAGTTCTGCAGGTGGTGGGGATGTGTATGTGGACATTGCAAAGACATCTGAGTCCTAGTTTCTGCCTTCCCAGATCTTAAAGTGGTTATGAACTTTAATTGTGAAAAGTGAATTCAACCTTTTTTAATGTGTATAACATATTTTAATTGTATGTAACTAAATTAGCCTTACAACCGAGGTTTGCCAAAGCAAATACTGAGCATAATAAAAGACAGACTCATTGACCTTAGGTGTGAGACTCCAGCGTGATAACAGCCCATAAAAGCTGCTGGATTGGAATTACCCAGGAGACAGAGGCTGGCCGCCAGTTTAAGAGGCTGGTGGCCAGTTTACTCAGCATCAAGTATTCCCTGAAAGCAATTCTCCAGGGAAGGACAAGTAAACCTGGGATGCTCAGGTGGATGGGACAGATAAATAAGATATAATTGTCTCTTTTTTTTTGGTTTGATGACACAACTATTTTTAAAGAGCAACCTAGACACAAACAACCTCCAGAAAAAACACATGTGATAGCTGAGCCTATTTGAAGAAGGTCCTTTTAACTGTCCAAGTTTTCTCCTGTATGTATTGAAGATTGGAGCAATGAAGTCTACAGATCCAGCTGTTGTTTCTTAAGATCTCTTGTTTTAGGAGCTTGTTGTCCTTTAGTTACATAACAGCAGAAGGGAGTTTGTGATTGCCTGGAAACTTCCTTGTGGTCTCTGCAGGCAAGCAGAAAAGAACATGTGGCAATGCAGAATGGGACTCCGGTGTGCATGGAGGGAGGGTTCTGAGGTTGACCAGAAACAAGGAGAAGAATATTCTTATTTACTTTTGCTGAAAGCTAGAATAAAAAGTATTGGCTGCTTTAGTCACTGTAATAATATTAGCATGTTCAGTTCATTACTTGGTTGAATTGTGTAAAATCATGAACAAACGCATCCTTAAAAGGGGGGAAAAAGTGAATCTGTATTTTTTTTTTTTTTGAGTTGGAGTTTCACTCTGGCGCCCAGACTGGAGTGCAGTGGCCGCTCCCGGCCACCGCAGCCTCGACCTCCTGGGCTCCAGCGATCCTTCCGCCCTCAGCCTTCCAAGTAGCTGGAACTACAGGCGCGCGCTACCATGCCCAGCTAATTTTTGATTTATTGTAGAGATGAGGTTTCGCCAAGTTGCCCAGGCGGGTCTCGAACCCATGGGCTCAGGCAATCCACTCACCTCAGCCTCCCAAAGTCGTGGGATTACAGGCTGAGCCACCGAGCCCAGCTCGTGAGTCTGTATTTTACTTTTTAGAGACAGTTTTGCCAGTGTTGGGTGCATTGTTGATTTATAAAAGAAGATTGTAGTCAAGTATCAGAGAGGATGCCAGCTGTTACACTGAAATTGGGAGTTGGGGTCAATCCTCACAGATCACATACTTTGAGCTATGTATCTTGATTTCCCTTACCCTCATCACCATCCTGGAAAGAAGATAAATTCCTCTGAACCCTCCACCCTCTCTGTTCTCAGAATCCATCTATTTTAGGATGTCTCTGCTATTGCCCTTATAGAAAGAACACCCACTTATCCTGAAATTTGGGCTATTTTTTTTCATAGATAAAACACTTATCTAGCATTCAAAAATGGATAGAAAATGAAAGATATACATTTTTTTTTCTATGAAAGTTGCCAACTCAAGGAAAACATATCAGTGAAGATTCATATTAAATTCAATTTTGTTTAAAGGACTAAATTCTACATTGATTTAAAAATATACATTAAAATCTCATAACAAAGACTCTCAAATATCTGAGTTAAATTGTATTTCCTGGGTTTCTAGTAAATCATAATATTTATTCCTAATATCAGAAAGTCTAATAGCTGATATTTTATATTTTAATATTGCACTTATTTTTAAGAAGTCTCCTAAAGGATTACTATGTTTCTTGAAATAATTATTTCAGCAAGTTTTCATGATTTGAAGTTAAATAAATTCAAATAAATACATATTACCCTTTGAGTCTCACAAAAATCCAAATTAACTAACTTTCAAATCTTTGTATAATTATAAAATTGGAGTCCCAGGAGAATGGAATATATTGCAATAACTGATGTGTCTTCTCAAAATTATAAAAAGATATGAATATCTGAATTCAGCTTGTATTGATTTAACTTTCTTCCCACAACTTCCTTCTACCACACTGTCCTCATCCTTCAACATTATTTCATTCAATCTCATCAATATCTGAGGGAAGGTAAGTAACTTTAAAAAAACACCATGCTTTCATAACTTATTAGTATGAACATTTTTGGTTTGTTCCTGAAAGTGTAGACAAAAAATATGCATTGCCTCTAAATAAAAACTAAAAACATAAAATTGATCAAAAGTCTGAGTATGAATTTTGTGTGATCTAAATTTTTAAGTCCGAGTCTTAATTAGAGGCATTGAATTTATTTTATTAAGACTTGGATAACTTGGGCATTGAAGTGCTTCTTAAATAATGGTGTTGCATGCAAGATCTGGCAAGTACTTCAGTTCTA